>NC_088788.1:35993958-36293958 GCF_949628265.1 Cloeon dipterum | reverse complement strand
GAACGAACTAACAGATTTGACAAAAGTGCGCACGTATATACATACTATTTTCTATAAAAAGGTTTACGCAGCCGTGGTAATATACAGCTGGAATTTCATGCACTACCCTCACTACTCGTTTTCGGGTGTAACGTCTAAAATTATAAGCCGAAGGGGAAGCAATGGGAATTTATTGCAATTTTTATTGTTTGTCTGTGCATTGTGTGCGTGCAGTCGCATCATTTTTCAAGCAGAAAACGCACAGCATAATTTAACGTTCTGAAAATATTTAAATGCCGCAGAAGAACAAATTAATTTTGTTTGGATCATGAGGAAGAATTTCGACGACAGCTGACGAGCGCAGTTTTCTTTCTCCATCCATTTCCACATACTCGGCGTAGAAAAAGGTGATCTGAACGCACGAGCCCTTTTTCCCCATAATATTTTAAATAATTTAATCAGGCAGCACGTTCATTTCGTCGGGTGTAGTGCGCCCCGGGGCAGAATTTCGTATCGAATTGGATGCAGCTTGCGCCTCCGTTGGCCGCGTGGGATTACCAGGCAATTTATATCCCGAAGCAAACTGCACACATGCAGGCGGGCGGCGTGCGCAAGCATTATTCATGCATGTGCTGTGTTTCCAATTTTAATTAGTTGCCGATCAAACACGCCTCCGCGCGCTCTCGTAAAATAATGCGGCAAATTACGCGCGCGGGGGCTAATTGCGCGCAGACGTCTTTCTTTGTAATGGCCGTGCCAGATGGCGTGCTGAAAGGAAACGCCCGGGGCTTTCGTCCAATGAAATTCGCTATTGGAACAAATAGAAATGAAATCTAAATTTGAGCAAATTGAGCAGTGCCAGGTTTTGCTTTCGCAAATTAATTCAAAACGACACAATCTGCAATAGTGTGTGGGAACGGTCCCCCTGGCGACAAGGACCCTCTCTCCTCATATTCCCATCCATTTGGGCGATTTGTTTTGCGAAATTAGATTAGAGCAGGCCAGTGGCATTCATTAATTATGCCTTGCACTGTTTCTTTGATGTCAACTGCGCGCTTCCCTCTCAATCCTCGGACCAATTATTTCTGTTTTGCCGCAGATAATGCAATAAAATTAGACTCGCAGCGAGCCACCGCACTAATTTGAATGCTGCAAACACCCACGCTTGACTGTATAGCAATCTCAGTTTGGCGTTCCTTGTCATTAGGCTGGCTATTCAGTCACGCGACGAGTATCCTAAAATTTTGGATTTAAGAGAGTGAAAATAACTTTTCCAAGCATCAAGAGCAGCGTTTGTTTGCTTCCTGACCTTTTGGCTGCAAATTAGCAGCGGAGGCGGCAATTTCGGAGAGCGTGTGTTTGTGTGTTTTTTTTCTGGCAAGAGGGAAACGGAAGTAGTTGGTTATAGTGCATGCCAGCGTCCACACGTATATGTATGACAGAGGAAACGAAGCATTCGCGTCGATGATGCCGCCGCTGCGCCGCTGCTCCGCAAGCAGTTTATTATCGTTTTACACCGCGAGTGAGTGAGCTGTTTGCGAGGAAAAAATTAGGTGTAATTACCGTGTTTGGCCAGCAAGCCGGATATCAAACTGGCAAACAGCCGCCTACGCTGCAATCGACTCGAGATAAATTAATGCAGACAATTTAATCACTCTTCGACTGTAAATTCGGGCTCGGGGGCACTAAATAAATATCACGAAACGAGAGGCTTGTCCTTGGATCGGTATTAGATGAAAAAAAAAACACGGAGCCTCATTGAAATGCAAATTTCCCGTCGGGCTGATGAACGCCGGCCGTGTGCTTTTGGCTTGATGTGGTTTATGATGTTGAATCCTTATATTTTCTATGACATCACGTCACTCGCTCGTTACTCTATCCATAAAAAAGCGACAGCAGCGTGTCACACACACACAGCGGACACCAAATTCTAAAGTTTCCCAAACAAGCCATGTATATAAGCGAGCAAGTAACTTAATCAGGCGCGGCTGGCCGACGCATATTAAAAATCCTCTCGCTCGTTGATACTTAGTGACCAGTTAAAATTCTCAAGTATCCGCTCGCTGCTGCGGCGTTGGTCATTCGCGAGAAAAAAAGCAGTATAACGACGAGTCCGAGTGATGAGTTACAGCTTTGGCCCCGCGCATCACGCACTGGACACCGGCCTGAAAAAAGCGGTCCGCGCGTCCGACGGGTCAGCAAAAAAGCACGCAGCCGTGGGTCAAGCCGCTGACCAGTCCTTTTGAAAAGGCCACCCCGGGGGAGGAGTGCGATTTGTGTGAGAATCGGCAGAAATTTCCACTGGTTTGACTGGTCTTGACAATCGGGGGCTTTGTAACCGAAAGGAAGCCGTGCGACAATGCACAATACGCGGGAGAAAGTCAGGAAAACGGTCGGAAAATGGCAAAAAGCCGTTGGAAAATATTTCTCTTTTGAATATATTTCGACATAATTTATTTTGGTCGTAATTTTTTTGCGGGGGTGGATGTGGCTTAAGTCGTGCGAGAAGTGGAAAGCCAAACTGCGCGCGTTGGCAGGATATGGTCACGCCAGGCAGGTAACGGAGAGTCGCAACTTCCGCTGCGCCGCTGTCTCTCTTTCCATCTACAATATAGGTTTTCTCTCGGCGATATTTACCTATGAGCATTGTTTTTGCACTGCGGCGCAGCTGCCGCCCGGTGCAGGCCAGTCATCGGCTCATCATTAGCGCGCGCGTACCCTCGGCTTGTAGCAGAGAGAAAACGGCCCGAACCAAGAACCAAGGTGCAACGTGAGAACCTATTATCGGCTCGAGCTGACCTGTCCTCTCCGTCCGTAGAGAGACAGAGAAAAAAACACCGTGGCGGCGATAAACGCAATATGAAGGCCTTTCATAAATGATTAACTGGACGGGGTTAAAAAATGGTTTGTTCAAACGAAACCACCCCGCTTTCTGCTGGTGTTGGGTGGTCAGTGCTAGTTTTTTCTCTCTTCGGCACGATAGATTGAATAAATTGAAGTGATTATACCGACGGGCAGCTGTTTTCCGATTTTTTTTAGTTCAGCCTCGTCGCGGTGCTGAATATTTTGTCACTGTGAAAAGAGCGATAACGGCTGTTTTGGTAATAATTTAGGATTATACTAGCTGCCAGTGGTAAATCCACTCGCTCGCTCTTTCGCGGGGGCAAAAAATTTATTATGCGGCCGCGCATGACTCTGCATTGATGCCATTTCATTTGGAACAAAAAATAAACAGCTTTTGATTTGTTGAATAACGATGCCCAGAGTGATTAATTGGACCAATCGCTGAGAAATTTCCAGGGCGGTGATTAGACACAGTGCAGGGCATTAAGTTGGGAAATTGTGTGACGTTAATTACACAAGTAGAAGGTCAATTAGTTTGCGCGCGGTGCAATCAGCGGCTCTGTTTTTCCTATCTGCAGCACTCGCACGCACACGATGGCCGCCACCGCCGCAAATATCGCGCGTTTTCTCTTCTCGGGCAGTCATCGACCCCCTCGTGCACGCATTTCAAATGAGCTCGAATTTGCTAATTAGCTCTCGGCACAGAGGCCACCGACTATCAAACGCTTAAGCTGCGTGCTATTGCTGATAATTGGCTAACGCCATCCCCATCAAAATTAATTTTATCTCCGCTATAACGCTTTCTATTAGGGCCTGCAAATCTGGAAACCCTGTATGAGCAAAATTCACGGGTCGCCATCGATTAGTCTTAGCCTAAAAATCGTCAAAAGTTTCATTTTTGCGGGTGTTACAAGACATATTTGGCTGTAACTCATTTTGATTTAGTTCAATTTAAACGTTAAAGTGTGCGTTGAACTCCTCTCGTCAAGCCTGATCGAATGGGCATCAAATTTGAGGTCGTCGGTCAAGGTCATTTCGAAAATTTCCAGGTGTTTTTAGGATTTCGAAACCTTATAAAATCGGAAACGCCCCTAAAAAGTGGTCTCAGGGTACGCGTAAACAAATGTATTTGAATTTTACAAATTTTGTGAACGTTAAATCTCGGGTTCTATGAGTCAGAAATGCAAAAACTGCACACCGTTCGACTTGGCTTGACTTTCCCTGCTGAGCTGAACAGCTTTTGGGGTGCTCAACCCTAACCCCTGAACCCCAATTTTATTGGCCATAATTTCATCCCCCGAGTCAAAATGAAAATATTTATAACTGTCCCAATATCTTGGATTTTGAAATTTGACACTCCTGTTTTGCAATGCAAGATGATTTAAAAAATTCACGTTTAGTAAATATAGAGATCCGAATTGGAATTATGTCATTCGAGGGGTGGGTGATGCCTTTGAGCGATCAGCTGATGCTTTGCCATGCATCAAAACGCACACTTGTCACGCCAAAACACCTTCCTTGCGCACACAATCAAAACGCAAATTGGGGGGACCCGAGTAAAAAACAAATCGGCATGGGGGGATGTTGCCGCCGCATTTGTGTATGTAGGTTTCGAGGGTTGAACCTGCGGCAACCCCATCCGCAGCAGCCCCCATCGCAGCGGGAGCTTTTCGAGTCGCCCTTGGAGCCGCAGTCACTCACTCAGAGTGTAGTATCATTCATTGGTTCGGCATAAAAATCTGGCGTTATCATTCACAAAATACCCGCACGCACGCCCGTCCGCCCGCTTGCCGCGCGGGCAGGCAGCCAGTCCCCCTCGTGATATTATAATAATTCCCCCAGCCGCCTGTGTGTTGTGTGTGTATACTATCTGCAGGCCGGCCTCACACCCACCAAAACCCCGGTTTGTACTATTTAAACTTCGAGTAGGGCAGGTTAGGGTTAAATAATACACACCATGCAGTATAAAGTGGCAACGATTATCGCCCGGCGTGTGTTGTTGTTGTTGTTGTTGTCGTCGTCGGCTGGTTATTGACTCGCTTATACCAAGGAGAAAAGGCAGTCTGTGAATTAGCGCGGAATTGCGATGCAGTTTCAGGCACACCCTACGCAGGCAGGCAATAATCGTAATATTAACCGAATGGAGCCTCAATTCTCTCCTTTTGCCCTTTTCTTGCGGGTCCGACGCAGCCGCCGGCGTGCATTATGGATAAGAAAAAGGGGTGCGAAACCTTTCCAAGAGAATTGCGTGCGATTCCATTATGCACCATTTGAATTTAAACTCGGCTCCCTAATTGAATTGGCCGAGAAACTGAGGAGTGAAAACAATTCAAACCGAGCTGAACATTTTTTTTAAAATCTGAGATGCAAAAGTGGCGAAAATTCTGCTGATTTCCGCGTCGCTAAAGAGTATTCGTGGAAGAAGCGGAATTTCTGCGTACAATTTCATCATTGCCTCTTGCTTTTTCCTCCCTTTTGAAGCGACCTCTCTCTCTCTCTCTCTCGCCAACAGCGCGTAATATGTACACTTTTTATTGACTTGTGTGTGCCGCTCCATCAGCTACTTTCGCCTTCTCTCTTATTTGACGACTTTTTCCATCTCGTCACTAAATTTTAGGTTTTTTTTCAGTCGGCGCGTCTGCCATAAATGTGATTATACGATTCCCCGAAGTGTAATTTCGCCGCATTTTTGATGGCGCGTCGCTGACTGTGACTTCTCGCGAGTATCGATTGGTCGGACGGACGAAAAAGTTGTTGCCAATTACGTGGAAAGGCGGAGGGATTAATTTGGACGCGCTTTTGATCTTTTATTCTACGCGCAGGCCGGGATGAAAGTGCGCGCGCGTGTGCGTGTGATCTGGTGCAGCAGTAATTGAAAGTAACCTTTGCATGACTCACACACTCCTGCTTCTTACTCATCGCGCGAAATCGAATATATTTGGGCGTGGCTCGGCCAGTTGACCGCAAAATAATCTCATATACGCTCTACTAACAACAAAGTTGACATCTAAATTGACGCATTCTCACAAGATTTGAGTGACGCGCCGTGCTGAGAAAGCAAAGTGCGTGCGCGAACCGAAATGACGTGCTTCACTTCGGCAGCATAATTCTGTAACATAATTCTTTTTCCGAAACTTGATCTCGTGTGATATGACATGCAAAAATAAAGCTAAATCGCCCAAGCAAAGTTCATAAGCGCGTGAGATGCTGCTGCTCTTGTTTTGGCAACAAACATGTCTCCTTTGCTTTGTTTTAAAATGAGAAAAAGCTGTAGATTTTCCAGGTTTTTGAGAAAATCGGCTCAAAGCATAAATTATCCCCCTTCTGTAAAACGATGTATTTCACAATTTAGGAAATTTTTCCTCAAAATTCAGACACTTGTAGAAAGATGGCGACGAGAGGGTTTGAAATCAAGCGAAAAATCGTGAAATTTGGCAAAATCTGAAATTTAATTGTTCCTTTTAGAGATAAACTGTCGCTAAATTTCACAAACAATGAAAAATGTTATTAATCGTCAACCTGTTAAGCTCTAGTTCAAAATGTATATTTTTTTAATCGATTTTAATACTGTAAGCTTTTCAGTTGATTTGAATTAATTGACGAAAATTGCAAAAACGAACGACGAAGAGCTTTGAAAGGGCAGCATCACGGAATTTGCGCAATTTGCGGCAAATCTGGTTTAATCCGGCCATTTAACCCCGAGTGGCAGTTTGTCGAACATAACCAGCCGGTTCGCCGGGGAGATTTCCATGTAATGTGATGGTGAATGGCGAAATTTATGAATGGAGCTCCGTTGGGCTGGGTCGCTTGGGTTGCACACACAGTACATGGGGATTGAGGCCGCGCCGCCACCGCGTCGTTGCCTCTGGCTGCAGCATGCTGCCTTTTTACTCGGCACACCACCAGCCTTTTATGGCGAGTCACGATGGAACGGCGGCACAGCTCATCCTAACTGCGCGCTTCTCATGGAAAGAAAGGGAAAGGTCACGCCCAAACACGTGACTTTGTTTTGGCGCCGCGACCCGAGGGTTTGCGTTTGCACCCAAACATCACACAACGGACCGTCGGGGGTAGTAGAACACCATTCTTTCGGCTACATAATCCCGTTAGCTTTGTCAATTTTGGTCTAAACCGTGTCAGCAGGTGCGAACCATTGTTGAGGAATCCTTTTTTCGCGGTGGTCAATGGTCCTTGTTCCTCTCCTCAATAGCCCAATTTACCAGCGGGGGGTAGAAACCCACTTTTTGTGACAGGGAAGGTAAATAAATTGATTGTTGTACTTGTGCGAGTGAGAGAGGAGCAAAAAGCCGGCGCCGCGCTCGTCTTCGTTCAGCAAGCAGCGCGCAAGCGGCAAGATGGTAGAGGGGTAAGAAGAAAACTAGAGTAAGGTCATGGTTACGCTGCCTGATCTCCTTCCTTGTTTCTTACATCATCCTTCACAGTCTTCTTAACTCCCCTTTATGTTGTGTATACCTCTCTTTATACATAACAACTCATCCCTTCTTCTCGTGCTTGTTTCTGATGCGGCTCGTGTATATATTTTATATGCGATCCCCGCCGCACAATTTCGTTTACGATATTCCCACCCAGCGCGCGCGAGCGTCTCCGCCGCCGAGCAGACGATGCGATGCCTCTTTTATATATAATACCCCCGAAGG
This sequence comes from Cloeon dipterum, assembly GCF_949628265.1. Taxonomy (NCBI): domain Eukaryota; kingdom Metazoa; phylum Arthropoda; class Insecta; order Ephemeroptera; family Baetidae; genus Cloeon; species Cloeon dipterum. The sequence continues at coordinate 36,286,477 of NC_088788.1, read as the reverse complement.
AATTACAAGACGCGTCTGCTCTCACCTTTAAGGGTGACACTAAGCACGTCTGTTTCGCGCCCCACTCTAACCGAGATTTGCTGTTTAACTATTTATTCGCAGCATCTCAAAATAATAATAAATAATTGGTTGTTTAAAAAAAAAATTGTCTGTTCAACACAATCAGCAGAATTAGAAGGAAACGAGTGCTCTTGAAAGGCCATTCGTCTTTCCCTTTTTCTTTATCTACGGTCTTATTTGCAGCGGACCAAATTATTGCCGATTATCAGCACTGCTAAGCTGGGAGCGAAATGCACCCCTGCACCCCTGGCATCATGCGCCGTGTTTGCTCGGTGCGATAAGGGATGCTGCAGCGAGTGTGTGCCGAGGAAACGCCGCCGTCAGAGATAAATCACAATTTGGAGCAAGCAAGGGATACTCATCTATTTGAGAGATGAGTTATTATTTGGATTTGGCCCCCCTCCCCTGCCCTGCGTCCAGACAAAAATTCAAAGACATTGCTCGCAGATTAAAAGCAAACTCGGCGCATGTGAGCGGAATAATTGATTGCTCGAGCCTTGAAACATGGCAAATTGTCGGAGTCTGAAAGTTTCACTCATAAAGGAAACTAACCCAGTCTGCTCCGGCGAAATGATTTATCAGACAAAGCGGATACGCACGCTTAATTGACACCGCACTCTGCTTTCCCGCGTCTGCATCTCCGGCTAGGCTTTGAAAAATTCGTGTCGCCGCGTGTTTTATGAATTTGAGCTGCACTGCACACACACTCATAGGGGCCCGGAAGTGGGCAATGTCATACACGCGGTCTTCGTGGGAAGCTTTAGAAAAAAAACGCGCCAGCAGACGGCGTTTTTTATATGCACCTCGAGTGTCGCTGTGTATTATTTACCTTATCGCCATTGATATATTCAAGGCTGGACTGCAAGGTGTATTGTTTTAAATGCTCCGCGTTGAATGATTCATCCTCCGAGCAATGGCCGCGGCCATTCTCTATTTCAATCGGACGAAAACTTAAAAACAAATAAAATTATAGGTTCTACTCTGACCCCGTCTCAACCGAATCGAGTTCCTTGTTTTGCGACCGTTTTAATTCAATCGAGTTAAATGAATGGAAGCAAAATGAAGTCATCTCTGGCGGCTGAATTATTAAAAGTACGAAACACGTGATCCGCCTGTCTGAGTAGCCTTGAGCGTAATGATGTTGATGGCACTTCAATGAATGACAATGTAAATTATTAAACGTGCACTGCGGATTTGCATATGTAATAAATGTAGCCGCGCACAGAGACACGAGAGATGTTGTGGCTCTCGTGCAACGTCATTAATTCATCAATAGACCACTTTTGTCAATTGCGAATCCTCTCGATGAAATATAGTTTGCTGTGATTTTTCATGCACCGATAAATTATTTCGAGTAAAACACGAGGCTAATAAGCAAATTGAATTAAGCGCAGGGGGTCGGAAGACTCGGAAGTGTGGACCCATATAATTTGACACTGATACAGCAGGTTATGCCTTCATAATTTTACACCACCTTAACACGCCACGAAACAATGGGGCTGCTGCCTGCGCTGACTGACAGCACTGACCCTCATTTCTAACCCCTTGATTAAACTCCCCCAATTTTCAGCACCCCGTGGCGCGCGCTCGCGTTTATAAACCCATTCCGACGCGCACTCGTACTCGCTGCTGCAACTGTTTGTATTTAAAAATAATGATAATTCCTCGTTCTGCTCGCACCCTCACCTACTGTTCCACATTCCCCAGCAGGAGGGGCTACTACTTTTTTACCTGTCGACACCCGAGGGTTGTGAGATGCTACCGCAGATAAAAAGGCAGGCGCGCGCGCGTGTGTGACGTGCTAATTTAATTTTTTTACTCCTGATGAAACAAAACGACTGACAGTCGACCCCTGTGTAGTAAAACGCACGTGATTGTGTTTACGTACAACTTTCTCCGCCCCCGAGTTAGTCCTTCAAGACGTAAACACGGCTAAGTGGAATCATCTCGTGCGCTGGATTATGATCGAAGGGGATTTCTCGCTGACTCTTGGGGTAGGACAATGCGCCAGGGACGAGATTTCCTTCCGATATGACTGACAGCCCCTTCTGTTTCCCGAAAGAACAACGTCATAGTGTTAATTAAATTATGAATGCGTCGAGTGAGGCACAGGGGTGCTTTATGTCTCTCGTAATTGAGCATGACGAAGATTTCCGAAAAAAATAATAATGCACACAAAATTCAAAACAGCAATAAAATCTAACCTTGAAGTGAGTGCAAGTTATAGTGTTCGTTATCACTGCACAGGTATGTATAAAGAGCTCCCCGGAAGTGGGAAATAAAAATTTTTCAAGCTTTTATCGCAACGCTTGCGTCATTCTTGATAATTCCGCACAAGTCAAAACAAAATTTCTCGGCAGCGCAATTACGATCTCACGGGACTGATCGGATTAAATTATAATTTATGGCTGGCAAAGTCACAATATTCGAGACGCAGAGACGTTTCCACGAGAAGTGTAACGGCTGTGAGAAAAAATTTCATACCGCACAAAGGAGAAGATAATGCTGCAGGCAGCGCAGGCTGTAAAAATTGAGAATTTAGGAGACAGCCAGCCAGCCAGCGAATGCATCTCGCGTTCACCCTCCATCCCTCTGGCTGCACCTCTCTTTCTATAAAAGATGCAGCTTTTATATTTCGCGATTGTCACGGACCGTTTTTCTTCTCTCAATACTCTCTGGGCCGAGGTAAACAGCTAAGGTGATTGCAGTCTATTGTATCCACGATATTTCATCCAAATCATGCCCGCGTGGAGGATCTGTGCCGCGGGAAGAAAGGAAAAGTAACGAATATATATACGTTGCAGCTCATGGGAGAGTGGAGCAAAATACAGAATCGAGTCCTCATCGCACTCGCATTGTCCTCTCCATCAAACGCATTGACACGCAGCGCAGCTTTTTAGATTCGCACGTCACTTTTTTGCTGGAAAATCTTGTGCGCGTCGAGTAGGAAATCAAATAAAGTTGGATTGGCGGTCGAATGAGAGAAAGTTTCTGCTTCCTCTCGACGCATCTCCGCGCTTCCTGCCCGGAGTAAAAGTAATGCAATCGATCGGAGCTTCACCATTATTTCTAAAATATTCGGGCAGTTGTGCCGCTGGATGCCAATAATAAAAAGCGGGAGTAAAACTTTTCCTCTTGCCGAAAAATCTATGCGGCCATTTATATACGCAAAAACACTGGTTCCTTCTCCTCGTTTTTTTCCTCTTCCTCTTTTATTTCGGACGCACACAAAAGAAATCAGGCGCATTGGCATTTTCATTGACGTAAAAGCATAATATAATAAATTGCATGCCATTTTACATTTATTAGAGGCGAGCATAAAAGCGCACAGCACAAACGGTGCCAGTTTCGCCGCAGCAGCATGCTGTTCTTGTCTCTCTCTCTCTCTCTCTCTCTCTCTCTCTCGTGCCTTTTTATGCAAAATAAGAAAGGACGCCAGGGCAGGAAAAGAAATTTCGGAATTATTTACGATTGAGCTGTCTCCTCTTTATAATAAGAATGCTAATGCAGCAAATGGTGTTGTAAAAAGAATCGGGATGCTCGTCGAGACAGAAAAAACACGATTATTTATTTGTAATTTGTATCGATACAAAACAGATTTATTTAAATCTTAAAATGCACCAGTAACGAAAAAAATGGGAAAGAAACTAAAATTTACTCAAGGAAGACGTTTAAATTTCTTAGAAAATCCATAATTAAGATTTGTTTCATCAAAAGGGAAATTTTTCTCATAATTAATTGAAAAACAGGCCAAAAATTAAGAACATTTTGCGCTGTTGACTTTAGCAAGTAGCTCTCATTGAGTTAATTGTTTGTGAAATTTAGCAACAGTTTATCTCTAAAATGTGCAATAATGAAATTAGGACTAAGGAACAGCAATTTTTTCGATTGATTTCGATTCCTCTCTATCCAATGGGGTGCGAAATTTTGAGGAAAGATTCCCTAAATTGTGAGGTAGATCGGTTTTTTACAGAGCGAAATTTTCTAAAAATCCTGGGAAATTTTCAGCTTTTTCCTCATCTTTAGATAGTATTCCAAGTAAAGGCAAAAAGGAGTTTTGCCAAATTTTCTGTAAAGCATTTTTATGAAAGCCTTTTATTAAAGTTTATCAATTTTGCGGCTGGCCATTTGCGTCCTCGTCACGCGCACAACATCGCAAAAGAATGGCCAAATTAGCTGCGCAAAATCTCTCGCAAAAGAATTTTCATTTCACACATCGTCTGGAATGTTTAATAAACCGGCTCAAAGAGCGAGCGAACGTAACGGACGAAAACGCGGAGGCTCACTGCAAAATAAGCCAAATTGGCGTCGCGCGCACGTGACAGACTCGACCGACGAAATTCAATTTCGCTTTGTTTCCCGTCGGCATCAGCGAAAACAGATTGGCGTGTCGAATATTATTATTATTATTCTAAATAATTAATCTGCGCGTCGCATCTCCGGCAGCTCGGCGCGCATAATAGAGTATATACAAAACGCGCGCGTCGGGCCCGGGGGCTGAAATTCGCTGGCTGGCGCGCGCGGCTATCAGCTTGAGTGCAGCCGTCTTTCCAGTTACCAGGTGTCGACCGACCGACCGACTATATGTACCGTACTTAAATTTATGTACAACTGTGTACATAAGGACCACGTGCTTTCATGTATTCGACCAGATGTTAAACTGGCTGCTGTGCATTTGCCGACGTATTAAGAGCGAACGTGAATGCAGCCGCTCGCTCGCCCGTCATGACAGCAGTTTTTCTCTCTCCGCCGCCGCCGCCACCGTTTATTTATAATCAACTACCGGAAGAGGAGGCGGCGAGCACAGCGTGCAGCAATTCGATTTTCCACGATTGCACGCCGAGAATTGCAAAATGCGTAATCGTTCCACTTTTGGCCGCTCTCGATCGAATGGAAAATGAACGGAAAAGCGACAATCCATTAATTTGATTCTGCTACACAGCCAATAGAAATAGAATGAAGCTTTATTTTTAGCAAATAATGGCTTTTAGAGCAAAGCTTTACATAAAATTTGTGAAAAATCATATTTACCTTTAGGTAAAAGCTAAATATTCCTAAATTTCTGAGAAAATCGGCTGAAAAGTTTGCATGCTAGTCAGGCACTGTCTCCCTACTGCAATATCACGATTTATTTCTCAATTTAGGGAATTTTTCCTCAAAATTTGCACACCATTTGATAGATCGCGACGAGAGGGATCGAAATCAAGTGAAAATTCAAATAAATTTGGCTTAATCTGAAATTCGAGTGTTCCTCGGTCCTGATTTTTCAATAAATTCAATGAATGTAATTGTTGGCCTGTCAAGCTCTCTACTTTAAAGAAGTGATATTAAAATGCACGAAAAATCGGAAAACCTAATATATTCCTCTCGCGGGATGTTTTGCATCATTTTCTGTTTAGGTCTGTTTCCCTCCCTCCATGTTGAAAAATATTAAATACAGCCGGAGGCGTGACAAACTCGCCAGGAACATTAATAATTTCACCTAAACGTGATTCTTAATGGTTTTCTGTGCACGAAGGTGCATTAATACTGAAGCTAGTGATGTATTTATCAGTCATGCAACTAATCCATTTTGCATTGAACAAGCTGGAGACCACCAGTAAGCGTCGAGCAGCTGCCTTGGCCTATTAGCTCGTCAATCATTTCGATAAATCTTCCAATAGTGAGCAATTTCAAAGCGGCTTATTCAATTGAATTCAACGGCCTGCTGATGCTGCGCTTTCCAGATGCAAAAGTATAATTTTACCAAACAAATATTGATTAAAAATAGGGTCCCAAAGGGAAACGAATCTCTCTGACAATGAGAAAAAAGAGAATTCAGCGCCAGAGGGAGTTTTCACTCTTTTTGACTGGCTAAATTGGCCGACTCTCTTGTCCAGCAGCGCACAATGGCCAGGGCGAAACCAACAAGATGCAGCCTCGCACAGAACGTCGATCGAGGGCTGATTTGTGTGTTATTCAGCGAGAAACAATGGCCGCCAAGTGCGAGCTGCCGAAATGGTGACGTCAGAGAAGGTTTGGCACGCGCTCGGCTCTAATTTTGTGGGGGAGGCAGCGGGGGCACGGGGGTGCTTATGATGTAAGGTACGAGATGAAAAAGCCAGCTAGGAGGGTGTAAGTGTGTTTCGTGTGCGAATGCAGAAGAAGAAGAAGCAGAGAGCCACGCAGCTTCTTCTCGGCACCCTTTCCGCGGTTTCGTATGAAATTATCATCAGCACGCGTGTGAAATTGGCAATATTTTGCCTGCGCGTGGCCCAAATTCGGGTCTGCAGCCGGGGGCAGGCGAAAAATTATGTTTAATTTGGTGTAATGTCATGCTGCCGGGGTGCGTTTTGGCTTTTTTATAATCGTGCCAGGGGAGGAAGGGCCGGGCCGGGCAGGGCTGGAACTACTCCTCATTACCAGAGCATTTTCGCTCTCTCTTGACTCTAATTATAATTATAAAGTGCACCATTCTTATTCTGCGTGTATACCGCGGCACGCAGAGGGCGCTTGGCTTGCTTGTTGATGAGAATAATAACCATAACATTTGCGCCGCGCACGTCTCTCCGCGTTTGAGGCGAGCGGGCAAACTTTTTTCTTCCCGCGCGCTCTCACTCACTCTCTCGGCCAAAGGGTTTTTCGAGAGGCGCAGAAAAAAACGCAGCTTTCCCACTGAAAATCGATGTGCAGCGTGGAATTCCTTGTAATAATCAGCCGCGGCTCACTCGGGCTTAATAACTTTGCATTTTTATTGGCGTAAAGACTGCAGTGCAGGATTAAAATGGAAATTTGAGGAAAATTGAGAGTGGCTTCGCCTCGAATGCAGTTTTTCAAAGAGCACTTCATTATAATATTTGAATTGCTCCGCTGGGGGTTATGCTGGACGAGATGAAATTTAAAGGAGAATTCCTTTGGATATATTTTAAACCGTGACTGGTGCGAAAAGTTTCTTGGGACAATTCGAGGGTTAGGAAATTCCGTTTCGCTCAATCAACTCTAAACATTGTGCACACCTCGCAGAGAATAGGGAATCTCAGCCGCCGACGCATGCACTGAAAGCGTTCTGAGGCAGAAACACGCAGAAACTTGGGCACACAAAGGCTGACGAAATTAGCAGATTGCAAGAGTCAGGCCGCGCGTGTGTATGATTTTCCACCAAAGTGGTTTTCCGACAGCCCGGCCGATTTGCATGTTCCAATTTAGTTCCACTCATGCCTTGCCTCTCGCTGCGGCTGCGGCTGGGAAATTGGCGAAAATTGAAAGTTTGCCCGCCCGTTTGCCCTCCGCCGCGCGTGGCGCTCTGCTCGACGGAGGTTAAATTCGCTGACTTGCTTGCTCTCTCGCTCTCGCTATTATGCATCACAGCATCCAAAAATGCAATTTAATATCATCTAGCCGCCGCTGCCAGCCTACGTACGAACAAGTGTTAAGGGAATTTATGCGTGTGTCAGAGGGAAAACTGAATTTGTCGTCATGGCAACGCGCGCGCGAGGCTGTGTGTTGTGCTGGTTGCCTGACTCATGTGCTCGCGTGACGTCACGATTTGATCTTATTATCCGCCGCGCGCGCGAGAGGCTGTATTCCGGTCCAGTAGATTGTAACCTTGTTAAATTCTGGATGTGCATGCGTTAATGAGGATTAGCCCCCGTGCCTGCTCGGCCCCTCCGCCGCCGCCCCGCGTCTCCACCCCCTCGCGCGCACGCCAAATTGCCGGCCTGAATTATTTTGCGTCAATCTCTCGGCCCGAAATTGCAATCTGCTCTCCGCTGCCTCATTAAGCGCCGGCGAATTGCATTAAATGAGCACCGAAGCCTGATTAAAATATGTCGAATCTTCGACGCCACCAGTCTGCTCCCCTCGGTTTCTTATGAAACCACCGTGCTTTTTTCATCATTACGTAGTTTCTGTTTGTTTTCGATTGATTGGAAAGAGTGATCCAGAGTTCAAGGCTTGTTGCTTGGTTTACTTTGTATAAAAGTCACAATCAGTACTCTTCCCTCGTTATCGCTCTACGCTCTTATTCTCATCATGTTATGTTTGTTAACAAATCCGAAAACTTGGTTGAGGTGCAGCCGCAGACAGTCGAAAAATCCTATTTAATTATTTTCCCGTCTATTATCAGATAGATATTGAAATGAAGCAAGGTCGGGCGGGTGCTTCCGAAAACCAAATTCACCAACTGCCTGTTTCTGCACTATCAGTGCCCGGCGCAACTGCCAATCTTCTTTATTCTCCTTGAGCGGCTCGTTGCAGCAAAACCAGATAATTTTTTCACCATACGGATAAAAGAAGACCTACAACGTCATACACACACGCGCGCGCTTCCATTGGACAACTCGTGTCAAAGGATCTGGTTTCGACGCTGCTTTTCAGCAGGAGCGCATTAAATGATCTGCTTTTTTGATCGGTGCGCAAGAACGAAAAAAGCCCTCTCTGGAGTGGCCCATTTCGGCTGATTGCCTCTCTTCGCGGCCGAGAGAGACCTCAGCAATTAGTCAAAATTGCTGCGCACAAGCACAATGAGTGCCGTCGGTTGGGCCCGCGCGCCCGCCATGCCAGCTTAGTGCCGGGTGCGGTTAACAGAAGGCAGCAAAACGCAGAGTCGTGTGCTCGGCTGCCCCTGATGGTGCTGCTACCCGGCCGACACCGCACTCTCTGTCTCTCTCTGTCTCCGGGCGGGCGGGCGGGCGCACTCTGCTCGTGACATTAGCACCGGCACCCGGCTTTACCATTTTTTCTACCTGCCTGCGTGGAGACACTTTGGTAAATAATATCAGCGCCGGAAGTGCTCTTATCGTGTCTCACGTCAATGGACGCACTCGTTTCAGTGTCCTTTCCACGCAATTCAACTCTGGTCACGAACACTAACACCAGAGTGCAATATAATTTGACTTTTTTATCTATTGAGAGACTCTTTGAATGGATTACAAAATCATTGAGCCATTTTGAGCGTAAAAGCATGTTTAACAAAGCCCAAAAAATGTGGGTTCAGGGCCGGACTGGCTTATCGGGGTACTTTGATCCTGCCAAAGTTGCCCTTTCGTGACCCCCAAACCGTTAAAATGGTTAAATATAACATCTTGCGCGTTAATTAGGCGTTCTTGCGTGTAGAGGTCTCGCTTCGTCACGTGGGCAGCCGTCAGCCGCTGGTGAAAAAGGGTCAAAAATTGAAAAGTGAAGGAGAAAAAGTCTTCCGGTCTTTGAAGACGTTTCTGAGCACACCAATCGATTCTTGAGCGTCGAATTAGGTAAAGTGGATATTTTTCCGACCAAAAAGTCGAGCGCGACGTGCGTAGCACAAGTACAACTTTTTTCCCGCCATAACAATACGAATGCGAGAAGTGGGCATGCGTCAGAGCTGGTTTAAGCACTTGCAGAGAGACCGCCTGTACGAATGACTTCTTTGTCAGATCCAGCCAGCTTTAACGCATGCGCAGTTCTCACATTCATCTTGTTTTAGCGGGAATAAAATTTTGCACGTCGCGCTGGACTTTATGGTCGGAAAAAATATCCACTTTACCTAATTCGACCCTCAAGAATCGATTGGTGAGCTCAGAAACTTCGTCAAAGGCCGTCTTTAAATATGTTTTTTAACCCCAGTCCGGCACTGATTACAAAATGTGCAGCCAGAGAGAACGAACCGAACATACACGCGGTAATTTGAGGCTCTGTTTGGTGCGCGTAGCAAACATTAAATTTCAATCACAACGATTTATCCATCTACAATTATTTGAAAACGGGAGCAGATCAGTCATCGGAATAAATTGCACGCATCGATGCTGGCTGGAAATTGTTGATTGCCTTCCATCAGATTGGGCCAGCGTCATTAATTACGGCTTAAAAATGAGCTAGTCTGGCCAGCATGCAGGTCCAGCGTGCATCCGCAAGCGAGCAGCCGCAGAGAGATGCTCTAATGGGATATGCATAAATAATGACCACTATTCAATCAGCAGCGTGCCAGGGATGACCAGCATCCAGCCAGCCGTCGTCAAAATTCATAAACGCGCGCGCGGTGGATTTTCATTTGGCCTCCATTGTCGGCCAAATTAAACTATATATTCACATGATAATTCCGCCGGTCTGCCGGCCGCCATCCGACTGCTTTGCAATTTGATAGAGGCTTGCTCGGGTAATTTTCGCCTCGCAAGCCAAAATCTACTAGTTGGAGTTGAAAACTGAGAAATTTCTGTGTTTGTTGCAGGGGCTGTTCGGTGGATTCAGCAAGAGCAGGAGTGAGAGCAAACGCGGCAAAAGCGGACGCGGACGTGGAAGTGTAAGTATACAAGCTTTTGCTATTTGTTTGTCTAAATATTCTTTATCCTCGCGAAATTTCTAACGCATTCCCTCGCACTGGCTGAGTGGAATCAAAACGACAGCTGCCTGCTTTCGTCGATTTATCGATTTCGGTTGTATGCGTCAAAAGCGCGCGTGTTAAATAAAACACTGGTTTTCGCATACAAATGTCAGCGGGCTGAGCGCACATTCAATTATGTTGTCACACAGCAGCCGCGGCGCCGCCGACCATAGTGTTGGGTGTCAACGTGCTGTTGCCATGTGCTCTAATTGGAAATGAGATATCTTATTTACCTCGTTTGCGGTAATTAATTTCTCATTTAATATTCATCTGCGACGGAATTAGCCGCGCGGCAGAATTAAAATTCTAATTGGATTCCACGACACGATGATTGCCAATTTGTTGCAACTTGTTGACAAACTTGCTGCTGACCTTTGGGCCCAATTCGAAAACAGACTTTGCATTTTCAATCAATCCACCCTTATCTTCATCCAAAATTGTCAGCCGCAGTCCAATTAGAGAGACCCCTTTCACATTGCATATCACACGGGCGTGTTCGTGTCGTGCACTTAATTCTGGAGGTTTGCAAGAGCTATCTCATCTCTTTGTAAGCTCTTTGTGGTCACCATGGAAACGGCATGGACTATGGCGGACCTGCAACGTATTTTTCTCGAACGCATCGACAACGGCGGCGGCGGCGGCGGTGGCTCTGGCGTGCGTGTGCTATTGTTATAGCCAGCCAGACTATACACCACACACTCGGCTCGCGCGCGCGATTGCGCCCCCTAATTTATTAATTCCTCCTTTTCGATTGGCTAGGCGCAAATTAGATTACTCCAACTCTGCCTGCTGCTGATTGTGAGCTCATTTCAATACTCGACTATATTTGATAGCAAATAATGTCGAGCTTTAATTTAATTAAATTGGCAAAATGCTGAAAAGTAATTTTGACCTTTTCCTTATAAATCCTCTGGCGATTAGGAAAGGGCTAAAAATTTCATAAATTGTTAATTATCTGAGTTTGCGTCTACTTATTGTAAAATCATCATTTATTCCACAATTTAGGGAATTTTCCTCTAAATTCGCGGTGAGAATACAAGCGAAAATTAATTATTTTTTGGAGAAATTTGGAACTGTTCCTCAGGCTTAGTTTTAGAGATGAACTGTTGCTAAATTTCATTGCTATAGTTAACAATGCAAAATAGTCTTAACTGTTAGAAGAATTTGAGACTGTTGAGTTTGCAGTCATAGCTTACATTTCTCGGGGTGCAAAGGAGTAATTAGCTTTCGTGACTGGCATTCGCAAAAGTCAAACAGCACAATCCAACCAGCCAACCAAGCGTCTACTGATTTGTGTGTTCAATTAGTCTTGATTATCAAACACAAGAACTTTGCTCACGTGATGCATGCAGATTGGATGTCCTTAGTCAATAAATCTAATTTCGTGCTCGAGTTGAGCTAGCTGGCTCTCCATCATCAAGCCGGCTGAGCGCAGTATTCCCTGAGCAAATAATTAGTGTTAGTCCCGTATTAGGACGTCTGGCTGCCTTGCCGATTTTAACCTTTACTCGACCTTTCGAGCAGACCGGCACAAGCGCAAAATCAATGAAGATTTCTAATTGCCCCTCGACGTAATAAATTACTCTGCGCTGAACAAACTTAATTGCAATCGCAGCTGCTCCAAACATTTTGCCTGCTCTGCTCTCCGCGTCGGGCAATTTATTGTCTAATTAACATTTGCCAAAACGAGTGTGTGTGTGGGTTCGTATTCCCTCCACCCACACGTTAGCGATTAAAAAACAAAGGTAAGATGAAGAAAGGTGGTGCAGGGTGGAAATCCGGGAAATCCATCCGATTTGAAGTGGATCGATACAGGGAGACAAAATAAATTTGTTTGAATTATTGGATGCAATAAGCAGTTGATCGACAAACAACTTGCAAAAATATAAAAGGACCTTGCTAAAGTTTCAGCGGGTTGTTCGCTAGCACTACAAATGCCTTATTTCTCCTTTCGTGATTTTCATGACTTTAAATGTTTGTAACATAATATGACTTGTTTGGAGAAATAAAAACGAATTGAATTGAATTGAAAAAAGTTAGATGTAATTTAAATTTTTAATTTCCAGCACTTGAGCATATTATCTTGGCAGATTTCGATTTCTCTCGTCGAGATCCGTCCAACAGCGAATGAAACATTTTAGGGAAACTCTTTGTTGTGAATTTCTAGTAAGGAGACAGTCCTCACCGTTTGAAAAGCGTGCTAATTTTGCAGCAACTTTTCTAAAAAATGTACACTATTAATTTTGGGCTTCAACTGAATCCTAAGGGGATGATTTCATGAATTGTCAACAAACATTTTCCAGGCTTTATTAGTATCAATCCTCTTTAACAGTTCCTCATTTCATTATTGCACGCATTGTGGTGCTAAAAAATATCTCACCCATTAAACTCAATGATCTACTTGCTGTAGTCAAAAATGCAAAATGTTTTAATTGAAGAGGTAAATCTCTAAAAGATATTCACACCACAAAGCGATCCGTTTCATCCCTGCATACCGCAATAACAACAAAATTCAAACAAAGAGGCTTTGTAAAAAATTTCGAGCGCAGCTGACCGCATTTTGACTGAAATCATGGACGCGCATTCGTAAACACGTATCAGTCCATTCTCAAAAATTGCCACTTGCGCAAGGCTCTGTAATTAATTTGCCTGGGGCCGCAAAAAGTGAGTGCATCATGTTCTGGGAAAGGGAGACGAGGCGCGGCGCGGCGCAACGCGGAAGGGCTTCTCCGCCCTGTCAGCCAGCGCTGGAGTTGGCTGTGGCTGTGCATGCTCACCACACATACACACACACACACACACACATCACTTTCGGGGGGTACCAAAGTAGGGGGTACTGAGTGAGCGAGCTGGCGCGCCGTCTCAGATGGCGAACACGGGGTCGGACATGGAGAAAGAAACCCCTATGGTAAAACGCGTGGTATTGATCCTGTCTGTTGGGGAGGCCCCTCCTTCGGCAAACACAGACTCCAACTACACATCTCGCCCCCAAAAATGCAGCCGAATTCAGGCAGGAAAATTTGCAAATATAATCAAAATTATCAAATAATTAAATATTTCCCAATTTAAATTATTAAAAAAAATCGGTTCAAATTGAAAATATTATTTGTGGAGCCAACCCTTTCCGCAAAGGTAGCCCGGGGGTGCGTTGGGGTAATTGGGGTGGCTGCGGCGGAGGGCGAACGAGCGCGCGCGTTCGTTTTATGTAGTGTATGTATGTAGAAAGGCAGTCTGGGGGTCCTCTTCTCCACCAACGCCGCCGCTTCTACGCCGGCTGCCTTGGTGCTGGTGCGCTGGCCTGGCAGCCGGTCGCGTTTTACAACATTGCCTGTTTGTGCCGTCGGTCGGGTCGGTCGGTTCTCGTCGTCTCTCTCGCACTCAACGCCTTCTCTGCCCGCACCAAGCGCCCAACGGGACAGCAAGTAAGACTTTTACCCTGGCGTGTGTTGCCGGAAGGCCCGCCGACCAACCGAGCGTCCACGCCCGAAAATAGACTCTCGCGTGTTTTGGTGTCACTAAATTCGCAAACGAGTGTGTGATTCGTCTTTTCTCACACAAACAAACAATACCTGCTGCCGTACCATTGCCGCGCCGCTCTCGGCCTGCCACAAGGTCGAATCTTCATCATCATCACAACAGCGGCAGCATTGTCGGCCGGTCGGCTGGCTCGAGTATTTTTACGCAGCAACACCGCGTGGGAGGAACCCGAAACCCAGCTACAACAACTAACTACAGACATTCCCGCCAGCCTTTTGTAAACACAGGAAGCTTCTGCGCTTTTCAAATTTTCGGTGAGTAGAGAAGCTCGACAATACTCCCGACCACCGCCGAATAAATTCATTCTTGCTGAATATCCCTTATTTTGGGCTTTAATCTCAAGGGCACGCGCTTGCTAATTGCACTCCTGCTATTTTTAGGCTTTCTCAACTCGTCTTGTTTAAAGCAGAACTTTTTTAACAGGAAAACAAATCTGGAAATTTCGCTTTGTTGACTTTAGCAACTGTTTATCTCGAAAACCAGGACAGAGGAGCAGTTTAATATCAGATTTTACCACATTACTCGAATTTTGAGAAAAAAAATTCCTCAATAAATCGTTATTTTACAATAAGGAGACTGTGCTAGTTAAATTTTATAAAGAAATATTTAATTATTTCGTGTCCAAAAACATGTCCTTCATTTTTCCGTCTAGTATAGGAACCAGTTTGCGAATTTTACTCGATTCCAGCAGCACTTTGCACGAGAGCATCCCGGGAATAAATTATTTTTAATCCCAACCTTTAGGGCGAGGGTGGAAGAAGATTACTCGGCACTATCTGGCACATACCGGTTCGCATGTAACCAAAAGTACATGACGTAAATTGCAGACTGGGAATTTATCGATTCCCCTCCTCCGCTAATTGCTAATCTTGCGAGCGGGGCCACATTCATGCACACGCATATATTCTGTCAATATAAAATGCTCGCGATTTATCGGGTATCCGAGTTTTTTCCCCAATATTCGGAAACAGACGAATTCCTTCTTGTGCGACCTTTGCGGCAGGTGCGGAAAAGTTTTAATTTTGCGCAACGTGCCATGTGCGCGCTCGATGGAATTTGCATTTATCCTGTGAATGCTAATGGCGTTGATAGCGGATGATTTATGAGGCCGTAATGATTCGGCTGCGAGGGGATTTTCATCTTTTGCATTCATAAATAATAATAATGGCATGGCTGGCGCTGGAAATGTTTGCAGCGCGTAATTGATGACCCGGTCACAAAAGCGCCGCAAGAGCCAAGGAGGCGTCCTTGGAAATTCGGCCTTGGCGCCGAACCAGTTTGGCCCATCTTCGCGTCCGCACCTGACCATCATCTCCAGACACTGGAACTGGTCTGGTCTGGACCGCAGGTGGACCGGCCAGACGGGGTTGGCACAAAGAACTGGACCGCAGCAGCATCCCCCCACAAAAGGGCGAGTGGCGAGCGCGCGCCAAACACTTTATTGCCACATTAAACGATTCAATAAAGAGATTCTTTGGAGGCACATGCTGCTGGAAGAACTGGATTTAAAGAAAGGGCCGCCTTGGACAAGATACCGCATTCCATTCCGACGTTGTATGCAGAGATTATGAATGGTCTTGGGCAGGTCATAGAGTAGAGTGGCCAGCCAGATGATTCAATTAGAAAACTAACAGATTTATCTCGAATTTGCAAGTGGATCGTCAAGTAACAAATTAATCTGCTGTAATATTATGCGTGCGCGTAACCAAGCAAAGTCATTTTAATTTGTAATCAGAATAAGTGCATGCAAAGATTCTTAACGGTGCAACACAAACCCCTTTACTAATTATTATGATGAGCACGGTTTCTTCTTTCTCGTTGGCGTGATGCGAGTTTTAAAATTGTGGGATTATGCTGCACGTCTACAATGACACAAGCATTTTGCATAGAAAGGTTTCAATCAAGTAAATTGATATCATTCTCGTTTATTAACAAGGAGAAAGCACCTGAAAAAGATTTTTTCCTTTTTACAAAGATTAAAATAGAAAATTGAAAAGGACAAAATAAAGTTTGATTTTATAACGAACTTAGAAAAAACAACAACAACAAATGCCGTTAAATTTCTGCATTCAATTTTCCTTTCAAAAATTTCACCTTTTTTCCTTTATTTACGGGGGTTGAAGTATAGCAACTTAGGGGTGGAGAGAAATCCCCCCTACGGCTCGTCAGGGCAGGTCGAGACGAGTCAAACGGTGGGTGGTTTTTGAAATTCTGATGTTAACAACCCGAGATTTGGAGTTGCAAAACTAGAGGCATTAGAAAAATTACCATTTTCTCGCACATTGGCTGCTATTATTTGGAAAGTTTGAGGTCAAAAAATTTTAAGTATGCCTCTGGAAAGCTTGTTTATTTTGCATGACATGTCGAGTAGTTAATACATATCAAATTCCGCCGTAAATCATGAACACAAAAAACAAAAGCTTATGCGAAACGTCGTTTTGCTCACTGTGCGTGGCTGGAACAAGAAAGGAATGTCGTGCATATTTTGTTTTTGTTGCGTTTGGTCGAGGAAGAGATTGCTGCCAAATTCATGCAAGTTCCGACACCCAGCCGACCAATAAAGGATTTGACACCTTTGGCTCATTGGCCGTGAGTCTCCGTGAATGACGTCACAGGCGGCACGTGTGGAAGGTAGACAAAAAAGTGCCTCGTGTTAAATTTTCGACTTTTGGGACAGTCTTCTCGAGTTGTAGAGAAAAAAACCGAAAAAATAAAACAACACATATATCTTCTGATCAAAAGGTGCGTTCCCCTTGTAAGCTTACTAGAAATGGGTTAATATAGTTTTTCAAGGGATATTGGAGTTACATAATTTTGAGGAAATGTCTGCAGAAACGCTTTTTCTTTTGAAGCTTTTCGTTGGCGACATCTTACTCAGTATCAAATTTGTGCCATAATAAAGCATAATCTAGGCGCTTGGCTCTCATGTAATCGGCGTTGTATATTCCGGCTTTATTTGTCTCTCCCATTCGCTTTTCACAAAGGCAGGCAAACTCATAATTTTTAACGTGGCTATATTTTTACGCTCGCACTCGCTGTTTTATTACAATGCGCAAATATTTCATACGCACACACCACCACTGTGCAGAAGCGTACTGAGAGCTGCGAGAAAGACCGTTTACATACATAAAATTTTATCGCGCCCAAGATATATGGCCGTGGTGGTGCACATGCAAAAAGGAAAGAAAGAAAAGCAAGCGTCCCACCCTCCCTTCATACGCGTGTAATATTTTAATATAAAAATTCCGCGCATAACCGTTTTGCAAATTCGTTTATCTATTTTTAACGTGCCGCACGCTGATGACGATTTTGAGCGTGTCCGTCTAATGGCCGCCAAATCGTAAAAATCTACGTTTTTTTTGCCAATTAGCATGCAAATTGCTCGAATTATAAATGTATAGGCGGGACAATCTCCTTGGAGTGCAGTTAGTTAGTTTGGCGAAATTGGTTCGCTCTCTTATTTTGCGCCTGGAATTAATTACAAAGTCAATTTGGGGCTGGAGGAGGCGGACGCTTCCCGAGAATTATTGGGAAAGCTCATTCGGGTGCGCGCACAAATTGAATTCCGATACACGCAGAACGCACTTGGGCGGTTTAATCCGACGGTCTGGTATTTGTTTTCGATTCGCTTCCAGCGAGGCCCTTTTACTTGCGCGACAAATGAATGTTTTGCTTGCTCCGCTCGGCCGCCCGGCAGCATCAGCAGGAATTTCAATTAAGGCTGGAATTACGCTCCAATTAAGTTTTCCTCCCTCAGAAACAAGCAAGTCGGATTTTTCTAGACTGGCTTGAGTCGATTATTAATCAAACACGCTTTGTTGAATAAATGGCCGTCTC
The DNA here is from genome assembly GCF_949628265.1 of Cloeon dipterum. Taxonomy (NCBI): domain Eukaryota; kingdom Metazoa; phylum Arthropoda; class Insecta; order Ephemeroptera; family Baetidae; genus Cloeon; species Cloeon dipterum. The sequence continues at coordinate 36,268,707 of NC_088788.1, read as the reverse complement.
AAGTCGGTCTGACGCAGAGAAATGGCGTCGTAAAATAGGCTTGCGGCATGTGTGGCCGCTCCAGACTCCAGACGCGAAATTTGCGCTGCTCCTCTGGAGAAAAATGCGCTCGCCATGGAGATTTGAAATATGAGAGGCATCAATTTCTGCACTTACGTCTTTGAAATAATGTTGAAAAATCGTTTCTCCTCATTGTCGGATGGAAATACAATAATAATTTTTTTAAATGGACCGAGTTTAGGTTGAATTACATAGTCCTCTCGAACAAACGCGATCATTTTAATGGTAATTAGAGAGCGGCGGCAATTACCGGGTAAAAGATGGGCCCACGAGGGCCGTGGACAGACAGGTCCTTGGGCTGGCTGCCAGCAATTTTCTTCTTCCTATTCGCTTTTTGCTGCTGCATTCGCACGCGCGTCTAGGTGAGCTTGGTTAGTTAGCTCTTACAGGAATAGCCAAGCAAGCCGTCTGCTCTCCGTTCCACCCCATATGAGCGTGTGCGGCGGCTGCTTTAATTTACCAGCCAGACACCGACTCGTTTATGACTTATTTTATGTTCCAACAAGCCAGCTAATTTAATTCTTAATTAAAATTATGAATGGCTCGGTCTTTGGAATATTGGAATCGCGCCTGACACAGAAATTTACAACGGAAAAGCCAGACGTCTAATCAGCCGCTTTTTGCTTTTGATTTAACGGGGATGAATTATTGCGACTGCTCGGCGCTAAGGAAAGCAGGAAATTGCGTTAGAGCGGAGAACGCCGGCGACGTGCCGAAAGATAAGAAGAACACATTATCAACACGCCGCTTTTTCTTCTCTCTCTCTCTCCCTGCCTTATCTCTCTCACACAGTATTTGTTAGCATTGCGGGCAAACATCACATTTTGACCCGGGGAAAATAAATGAAATATCATTTCGAGCACCAAGTTATAAACAACAACAGCTTTGGCCCAATTTTCTTTCTCTGCGTGCATTTGATGTGAGTACTCGCACGGTCTTAAGTTTCAATGCTCGGCCCGTTTCCACCCGAATCGCTCCATTATTATCGATTTCGGGGGCGCACAATGAAACCGCGAGAACAATGCAATGTGTGCGCGATGCGAAATCGCAGGCGGCGTTTTCGACCGCTGAATAATTCGTTCGTGTTTTCTGTTGGCAACAGGGCTACCGCAACAGAGGTGGAAGAGGAGGATCTTCTACCAACAGCCATTCGTCGAGTTCGTCTTCAGCCAATGCAGCACATGAGAACATGATGGCCGGAATCAATAGTGCAGCCACTGTGAGTACCAAACTAGTTTTTTTCGTCCTGACAGCTAAATATAATCTATTTTGATTTTGTCATGGAATGAGGGCATTAAAGCGGAATTTTTGACATTCCCCAAAGTTTGATGCATTTTTACGACTTTGGGACCGTAATTTAACTTTTTAATCAGCCGGATGGAGCGCAGTTCGAGCCGTGTGCGAGCTAGAAACAATGCAATATGTGCTGCGACCGTCGAGCTCCGCTGAAATCCAATATGCTGCCGGCTCGTAAAAGTCTTAAATTCCCGCTGGCGTTCGCCTGATCAAAGTTCTATTGCCAGCGCTTTGCATGGCGGCGGTGGGAAAGAGAGCTTGCCAGCGGCGAAAATAGATTAAATTCAAATATGGCCTTCGGCGCCTGATTGGCATTCTTCGGAAATTTTCCTGAGCATAAATTGCTTTTCCAGCAAGCGGTGGCGGCGGCGGCAGAATGTGGCGTAGATTTTGAAAAGAGGCAGGGGAAGCCAAATTAAATTGGAAAGTGCTTGCATGATGAATAGGTCTAGTTAGTTAGTTAGTTAGTTTGCACCCGGCCAAAAAGCTTGCAACCAACCAAGCGCCAGCAGCAGCAGCAGCAAACGGCAGCAGCAGGAATAAAATTCGCCGTGCTGCTGGCGCAAGATTAAAATTTAATATTTAAAATCTCGTTTCCTCGACGAGCTGCTGGCGCACCGACGTTTGTACAGTTTGCGCCTGCACTGCAGCACACCGCTTTTCGCTGCTCAAACTTGAAAATATTATTATGACGGGGGAGCAGACGTAAAATAAAAATTAATAATTCGGCACGCTGTCCCACTGCCAAATCACCGCGGGTGACGTCAAAGCTGGCGAAAAAAGTCCCCGTTGGTGCAACAGAGCCGACGAATCCTCCCCCAGGAGAGCGAGGGTTGAGTGGGTGCCTTTTCGTTCGGAACCTGTTGTCGAGGGGCCAGGGTGAGTGTAACGGAATCTTGAGGCGCGCAGTCATTAAACGACACATTCATTCATTCATGCCGGAGCTCCCCCAGCCTTTTTCCGGCGTTTGACCCCGTTTTAGGCGGCGGGGAGCTCCCTCCGCAGACAAAACGTCCCCCCATCGGCTTGCGCAGATATTAGGGTTATATCTGTTGAAAATAACTGTAAATGCAAAGTGATCATCAAGTTGTGGCAACCCCTGTCGGCTCACGCCGAGAGGGTGGTGCTCCCTCTCTTTCTCGGGGGCTCCATTCACTCACTCGGGCTTGATTCGCACCCTCGCTAATCCACCCACTTTTAAAACCACAATGACTGGCGGAGGTGAAACTCTGACATGTCTGGGGGATGTCGGCTGGATAAAGGGTCAGTGGGCCCCCCAGCTCTCGCGTGCCATCGTCCTCCCCCACGACGTGCACAATACATATTTTTCCATACCTTTGCCACCCCAAACAAAAACACGTGGCGGGACAAACATGTGTTCTGGCCCTTTTCCAGTGCGCCACTCTTTCTTTCTTTCTTTCCTTCCTCCGAGACCGGCCGGCCGGCGGGCGGATGTATGCAGGCAACTGGCACGACTCGGTGTGCACGCCGGCTGCATATGTTTTTATCCTCGCCGGGCCGATTTGTTCCCTCCCGCTGCGGCCAAGTTGAGCATGAACTTGAGGTGCTCCTCCACCCGGTTTTGTTCGCAGCAAGTTGCTTGTTTCAATTTTATCTCCTGATCTGCTAGACAATTTTGCCATTAACACCCCATATTTCTGTTTTCATTGCTTGAGCTTATCGAATGTTGGTTTCCCTGAGGAGCCAAAGCGTCAATATCGATAAATCCCGTACATTCGGTACATTGCACAGGCATAAAATGTTTTCTTGCTGCCTGCAGGGAGGAGAAACATCAAGCAAGATGGACAGTCGTTCTCGCCCCAATGTCGGACCGACCGCAGGCTCGGGAGCAGCACCAGGCCAAGCGGCGCCACCGCCAATGGTAAGTCACTCATTGTCAGTCAGTGAGTCAGTTTGGTTTGGTCCCCAACTTGTTGGCCGGCCGTTGGGGTAGGCCAGCCCTGATGTCGGCCAGATAAACGGGCCGAGACACCTGTCAAGGACGAATTAAGGGTGCGAATCAAAGGGGTGAAGCGCGTGCCGGCATCCCTTGACCCCTCTGCATGTTGAGTGAGATTTCCCTCTTCTCGCTGTACCAAAAGCTCCCCCTGCTGGGCATTATTATTTCTCGCCCTCTCGTTTTCAAACTGATGAGGCGATGAATGCATTTATTGTGCGCCCTTTTCACGAGAGATGCAGTAAGTGCGTGAGTGTCATTGGGCAGGTGCCTTGATTGTTTAATTGCTTGTTGAGCTGGGGGACGAAAGCCACCCTATTTTCTGTGCTCAACACTTTACTTGGCGAAAATCAGACCTTTTAGATATTCATCGAAATCGAAGCGTAGAGCGAAGCCACCTGCCCAAAAAGCAAAAGTGTGAATCATCTGCTCGTCTACATCCCTGTTTTTCCTGCGGAAGCGAGTTTCATTGAAAACAAAGTCGATTCAGCAGCGTGCGTGCTTCCTCTCTCTCTTTCTCTTTCTGACTGAGTGTGTCTAATGCGCGGCACACGTGGCAGCCGGCTTGCTAAAATAAAAACAGCTTGCATACATTTTAATAATAATTGTCCTCTGGTGTAATGTAATAAGGTCGGCGCGAACGAACCGGTTCGTCTGCAGAGAGTGGCAGATGTCTGGCTGGACCACTGATGCAGCCAGCAGCAATCGATGAAACAGCATACACACCCCGCGCGCCCGCCACCCTTTTCCATTATGCTTATATTATACTCACAATGTGTGCCGGCCGGGCAAGAAATATTGTCGCCAATTTATTTGGATGCACGACAAAAGCAGCCAGCCGCCAACCCGTTTCGACGCAGGCGTCAGCCGTCCGGTCGCGAACTCGGGGGAGGAAATAAATATAATCAGACTGCGTGCTAATCGCAGATCGGAACATGCCTGGCAGAACACGAAATCGTACGGCAGGACCCACTAAAATGTGGGCCGCTGCAAACAAGATTACAAAATGCGGCTCACAGGCAGCCGAAATTTTAATGCAAACAGCAGCAAAAATTAATTAAAGTCAAGCACAAACCTAATTTTCTTATTTGAAAGAAGTGGATTGTGAGAAATTAAAAACCTGGAACATTGCAATGTTGTTAGTTGTGCAGCTGTGCAAATTTACTTAAAGCTCAAGTCGGATAAAAAGGTCACACTTGGAGCAAATCGGATTTATTTGTTTCCATGCCCATAAATTCGAGGGGGTCTTGGCAACGCCGACCCGGATACGCACTCACTAGTTCCTATATATGATTGCATTTCTCTATCGCGCGCGTTTAATGACGCCAGATGCATCACCACCGCCGCTGCCGTTGCTGCTTCTGCTAAAAAACTTTTGACTGTATTGTACAGGCTAGAATATCGATCGGTGGCACACTATCTCTCTTTTTATGTACGACCGAACGGATGGACGTGTGAGTTGGCGAGCTCAATATGACGAGCCGCCCGCTTGCCTCCCCCGATGGAGCGAAACTTTTTTAATTAAAAATTTCTAAGCCGTAGTTATTGACATATTTTTTAATATTAAATTTCTGTTTTATTATCATCCCGAGTCTGGTGGGCTTTAGTGCTTGCTGCTTTTTACGAGCAGACGCGAGCTCGCCAGCTATGGAACGAATGCGTATGTACGAATTTAATTAAATTTCGACCGACTTGCTTCTCGGCGGCGCTTCGGGTGAGACAGACAACGCGGCGGGCATGCCGGCCGCTTTAATTGTTGTCCTTTATTTCGGCGGGTTCATTACCATTGTGTGTTTCTTGCGTTGCGCGGTTTTTATTAATTGGACTAACGAGACTCGTTAATTGAGCCGGCGTTTGCTGCAACTGCTGCGAAAGGTGGGGCTGTAATAACACCCAAAATAAATAGACCAAACTAGTCGGCCACTAAATGAAAATCGTTCGTACCGTTCAACAGCACTGCGGCACTCGGCGAAAAAGGAAAAAATACACTTTTCTGTTTTTCAAAGCGAACACTGTTTTTGATTGCTTAAATTGACGAGTTAGATATTTTAGCCACAAGAAGTCATTTCATTCGGGGAGAAAAACCTATTTCGAATCAGATGGACTGGATATGTGAGCAAGCTTGTCGCACCCTCCGCGCGTCCTATTCGCTCGTACGGATAAAATGTGTGTAACTGGAAACGCACCCCCGGCGCTACATTTTGCATCATCTCGTTAGGCGGCAAAAATCCAATCTCGCCAAATTGCCCGTCCGAGGAGGAGCTGGCTGGCTGGCTGGCAGGAGCAATCGCCGGCGAATACGCAAAGATTTGGCTCTCTCTCTCTCTCTCTCTCTCTCTCTCTCTCTCTCTCTCTCTCTCTCTCTCTCTCTCTATCCATCTCTGCGGAGCGACAGCGAGCTCCTTTTCGGCTGTCCTGCCCTCTCTCACCGCGAGGCCCAGAATATTGACCGCCTTCAGGCTGTGTGAGTGTGTGTGTGTGCTGCAAGTACATACATGTGTGCATGTACGTGTACCCCCCGCCCGCCGCTCGCACCCCTGAACTCCTCCGCATGTAATCTACTTTCTGTTTACCTTTCCCTCCCTCCGTTTTACAATTTGCTTTTCATACATTATTACGGCGGCCAGACCGAGATCGAATCCCATCCGACAAACCAAACACGCTGCCAAATTGCCTGGCAGTTAGTCGAGTTGGGCATATTGCTTTCGTACACACACACCACTCTCCGAGAGGCCGAAATTCGCCAGCCAGGCAGTTTGCGGAAAAGTTTACGAGCACTCGCAGTATTAAGGCGAGTGGCTTTTTTGCGTTTTTCCTAGACGCTCACGCAAACACACGCTCGCTGAGAGCCTAGCATTATTAAGGGCATGCCGAGCAGCGCCCGGGCTTAATTAATTTTTATTGCTTCATTCGCTCTGCGTGCCAAAAGTGCGTGCGACGTGAGTTATTTGTCCCCATAATTAAAAAAATGTTTTCATGAGGTTTCTTTAAATTACTATTCATTCTAATGTATCACTGCTTGAAATTATAGAGATTCAGAATTTATTTCAATTTTTAATCAGTCACGAAAAATGTAAAGATAGCAGCTGACTTTTTAAAGGCGCCGAGGCGATACAAAAAGGATGTTATAAAAAAACACTGCAATCCATCTTTCCCAAATCGCATTACAACCACTTTTCCACGTCATTCCGTCGTCTTGGAAAGCCGATCTCTAACCTTCACCTGTAACAAGTTGTAAAGGTCAAGAAGACGACGCTTCCTCCTTGCTCTCTTCTTGCGCTCTTTGTGTGTGTACGGAACGTTCTGATATAAAAAGTACGTGTAGCATAAGAAAGAGAGCGAGCAGCAGCTACTAAAGCGCAGTAAAAGATCTCATCGCCTTCTTCCTCCTCTGCTTGGTGCGCGCGGATCCCTTTCTTCCTCGCCCTTCTTGTTCGCTACGTGCCGCGGTACTAATGGTGCAGAGAGGCCACTCGTCTTTTTACCCATTCTTTCATTCATGCCCGGCCAGCGGAATATCATTCCAACGCGCCAATTTGACTCACTTTCACCCTTAATCGAGAGAGGACAACGTCGCTTTGGCGAAACCCGCCGCCGCCGCCGCCGCCACCGCTTCTCTCGGCGCGTGACGTCATTTCGGCAGCAGCCAAGAGACATCGATTGTAGATGCTGCCGCTGTTTAAGGGTGGAATGCCCCCCACCCCTTTCGTTGGCATTACAAAACCTCCTCCCCTTGCGTTCAAACCACCCCAAAACCTCCCTTATGTACTTGAAGCCGCCCGCTGCCCCCGCCGCCGAGTCTCTCTCTCTCTCTCGCGGCGGTTTTTTGGTACACGCTGTACATTTTACTTCTTATTTTTTCTTCTGCGTGTCCTCTAGCCGGAAATCTGCGAGTGCGTGTGCGAAAAAAATGTTCAGGAAAACAAGCCCCGCGGCCGCACCTTGTGCACAGAAATTCAGCAATTACGCGCGAAGCACTCTTGTGCTGCGCCTGGCAGCAGTGCCGGCAGTAATTGAAAAAGCTTGATTAAAAGCTGGCAACCACCGACGGTGGAGCGGAGAGTTGCCGGCGCCGCCAGTGCCAGGAAATTGATGGGAAATTTCTATGCTGCAACAAATTAAAACTTATCGATTGGTCCCGCAAAGCAGCCGCTCGAACGGCGAAAGACGCGTGGCGCGGCATGACGCACTCGAAAAGTTCTAAATATAGCTAGGCTGCAATTACTCGCGGTCGCTGGACGAATACGAGCGAATGAATACTCCTTGAAAAGTCGGCGCTTAAAATCGGTCTCTTTCGTTTGATCGTTATGGAAAGGAAATCCAAATTGAATTTAAGAGTGCATCATTAGTGGCATTTTCTCGAGTGTTTTGTCATCAATTTGCCAAAGAGCCGCTGACTGTGCCGCAATTGTCTATTGTGAGTCGAGGCACGCACTTTTCGGGGGCAATTTGGCCAACATCTTTCTCAAGCCAGCGGCTCATTACTGGTGTTGCTCGGTTGGTTGCTCGGTGTAGCTGGTTGCTTTTATCATTTCCCTGCTGCTGCTGCTGCCGAGCTGCTTCTGCATCGTGCTGCCGCGCTAATACCATATATACATATTCCCATCTTGCTGCTGCTGATGCTGTGTGTATGTATGTATATGTACCACTACTCTCCTTTCGGAGCAGTCGCTCTGTACACCATCGAATATACCCAGGCCAACTCGCGAAAATGACAATAGTCGCCATCTTGAATTCATTATCAACTCACATTCAGCCCTGTGCTCTGGCTGGTGCAATTGTGAGAGAGCCGCCGCGGCCGTTTTTGCTTCCATTACTTTCCGCGCAGCCGAGCGGCAGCAGCTCGCCGCTGGATTCTTCGAATTTTCCGTTCTATTAGTATTTTTTTTGCAAACTTTTCTCATCGTGCCGACCTACACACGAGCTAGCCTCTCTCATGCGCGCATATTTGCATTAAAATCATTTTTCTGCTGATAAGAAAACTTTTGCTGTGTTTCCTGCCGCGTCTTATCTGCTGGAAAAACTTTGTTTTTCTGCTCTGCGGCAAGATATTAATGCTGAAAGTTCTCCCGACGGGCAGGTTTACGAAAAAATGCGCGTGATAATGCAAGTTTGATGTTTGCAAAAAGCCAGCGCCGCGGCACAAACCGCGTCTGCTCGACGTTGTTTTTCGAACAACATAAAAGCGTCGTGTCGTCGTAAAAAAATTCGGACGAAATGGTCGCGGCAAGCTGGGCGAGTGAGCGAGTGAAACATCATGTAAAGGGCGTCCATCTTGTCTTGAGGTTGAGAGGGCATTGATTTCCTAGGGTGCTCTCGCTATGTGTGTGCTCTGTGTGTGTGTGTGTGTGTGTGTGTGAGAGAGAGAGAGAGAGAGAGAGAGAGAGAGAGAGAGAGAGGACTGGAGCACACTCTGTGTGAACGCGAACCGCCCCGTGGCATCCCTTGTATGCGCTCAAAACCTCTTGATTCAAGGACCCGCAAGATTGCCTTGCGCGATTTTTCACGCGCGGCTGCATGGAAATAAAGCCACTCGGCTTGCATATTTTTAGCTCTTTGTTACAACCTATCGATTTTTAATAAAACTAAATCTAATAGAGCGTTTTAAATTGCACCCGGTGCAAATTGTTCCTACTAAAAGCGAGCGCCTAGCATTTTCCCCTTTATCTCTCTTCGGCCCAGATGCCCAAATCTAATCAAAAAGCGATTTGCAACGAGCCGCAGCATAATTTCGCCAGGCCTCAGCGGGCTAATAAATCGGCCCACTATACGGCCCCTAAAGCGGCCGCCGTCGGCATCAAAGTGGCAGAGATAATAAGCCAAACAATAATAGCACCACGTGCTCGCCGTCCGTCGGTACACCTACATGCAGCGTGTGTCGGGTCAGTGCCCCACCACAGCACACCACAGCCGCGCCAAACACGTACACATACATATTTATAAATAAATCCACGCTGCCACAGTCTGGCTTACTGCCTGGCTGGCTCGTGCAAAATGACAGAGCACAAGGGATGTGTAAATGTGCCACAGAGAGAGAGCGAGAGAGAGAACAAATCGTTCTCACTTTCACACCCTCACGTTGCCGCCTTCTCCACCGCTTTTGTTGCAAAACATCATCATCATCGTCATACCGCACGCCGCCGGTGGTGTAAATATCTGTGTGTGTGCGCGCGTGCCCCGTGTATATATATTCATATATATAAAGCAGCGCGGTGCTCGCTCTTTTCCCCCTTGGTGTCTGCTACACCCACCGTTTTATACCCGGCGCGCGGGCGAAAGAGCGGGCGGGCGGGCGAGCAAGAGAGAATATAACATCACATAACCCTCGTCGTACTACTACCACCACTAAAAGAAGCAGTCAAAGAGGAGGCGCCGGCTCCCCTGCTTTGGGATCGTCGTCGTTTTGCTTTAGTTGGGTACACGCCATGCCGTCTAACCCTGCTGCTGTCACTCGAGGGAATCCCCCTTCCTTCCACTCGCGCGCGCTACACACCCAACTCGTCCCAACTTGAGGAAGTCTTTGAATGATCGTTTTGCTGGTGCTCTCTTTGCTCCTCCGCGCTAGCACCACTTACTTTTACTCTCTATCTTTCGCCGCTCTCTTCTGCGAAAAAAGAGTGTCGGTCGGTGGGTCTGTCGGTCGGTCGGGCGGGCGGGCACTGCCAAAGACGATTCTTTTTCTTTCTCTCAGCTGACTCACTCGCCTCCGTCCTTGCACAGATTAATGGAGAAGAATGGGTGGCGAGAGCATTAACTTTTTTATGAGATGGTATCTGCTGCCACGCGCTCACACCCGTTCTTCATTGATTTAGAGATGCTTTCCCCGTAACTCGAGACGCGCAGCTCAAAATGAAATTTAATTGTTCACCCTATTTGTCCTCAGGTACCTGGAGTGATGCCACCTTTCTACGGCAACCCCCCTGCCGACCCTGGATTCCTTCCCGGCAGGGACAGATTCCCCGCGGCAATGTGGCCGCAGCAGCAGCCCGGCGCGGAAAACGCGCCCGGCTGGGGCTCGCCGCACTTCCAGCCGTCGCCGCAGATGCAGCCGCACATGGACTTCCAGCAGCCCGGCCTGTACCAAACGTACCAAACGGCGGCGTACGCGCCGCCCTTTGACTACCCGCAGGACCAGCGATCGGGCTACGGAGTGCAGCAGCCGCAACAGCAGCAGCAGCAGCAGTTCGCGCCGAGGCCGCCCAGCTCGCCGGCCAGGTTCCCGCAGCAGACCCACACGCCGCAGCCGTCGCCCAACAACCCCACGGTCAACGGCGGCATCAACGGACGTGCCATGAGCAACGGCCAGTACCTGGAAGGCTCGCCGAGCAGCGCCGGCAGCGGCCAGTACGTCAACGGCACCGGCTACCAGCAGCAGGAGGGCAACATGACCCCCGGGGGCGCGCCGAGCGCCTCGCCCGCCCCGCCGGGCAGGAACAGCAGCGCCGGCAGCGTCTACGAAGAAAGCTCGCAGGCCTCCAAGACGGCCAACGGACCGGGCAACAACAACACCTTCTCGGCCACCACCCAAAACGCGCCTACCGGTCACCCAAACGAGCATCCTGGGTATCCACTTCACCTTCCCCAGCTGAGTTCACAGAACTCTAGTGGATACTCAGGTTCCAGCACCTCGGTAACTGGGGAACAGCAGCAACAACAACAGCAGCAGCAGCAGCAGCAGCAGCAACAACAGCAGCAGCAGCAGCAGCAACAACAACAGCAACAGCAACAGGCCGACAACAACTGGTCTAGAAGCGGCAACTCGACCTCTGCTGGCAGCGAGCAAAAGGGCAACGCCAGCGGCTGGGCCAGGGAGTCCCAGCGTCAGCCGGAACGAACTCCGCCACCCCCGTCTGACAGGGGAGGGACAGGGTTCAGGAACGGCAACGGCGAGGAGGAGCAGCAGAGCAAGCTGAAAAAGCACTATTTCAACCAGCACTACCAGCAGTACAGCATGGAACACTTCGGTCGCGAGAACGGCCAACCACCTCCAGAAACAGGGCCTAATTTTTTAGTCCAAGGCCACCCTCAGACTTCATTGTCTGAGGGTGGTCAGTTTTGGGATTGGGCAGAGGGCGCTAGAATGCAGCAGTTCGGCCAGGAGGTGCCGAGCGACGTGAAGGACTACATCCCGAACAGGCAGAAACAGAGTTGGAGTGATGAAGAGCAACGCAATTTCAAGAAGCCGTCGGAGGGCAAGCAGAAGCAGACAGAGCCTGCCCCTCAACCACCGGTCAATTTTTCAGAATACTACAGCAAGCCAGATCAAAATGTCACCATCAAGCAGGAGAGCAGCTATCCGTTCAGCGAAAACAGCCAGCAGGATCCTAGTTGCGAGGAGGAGGAGAAGAAGGAGGTGAAAAAGGAGCGGATGGACGTGGCCGCCTACCTCGACCAGCAGAAGGCGGCCGAGAGGAACCGCCGGTGGTCGCCCACTCCGCCGCCCGTCCCGCAGCCACCCCCTGAAGACTACAAGACCAGTCAGACGTCCAAAGAGTACCAAGAACACATGGAGAGACTCAAGAACAACATCAAGGCGGAAGTTCCCGAGTGCAGCTGCTTCCCACCTGACAAATGTAAATATTTCTCGGCATGAAATTCAAATTATGAGAACAATGTCTTATTTATTTTGCAGCAAGCCCGCCAGAGCCTGGTTCATTCTACACTCACCTGGGGACAGCAGCCAGTTTAGAAGACCTGAGGAAAGACATGGAGACGAGAATCGGCATTGCGGGCAAGGAGCTTCGGATCGAGAAAGTGTGCTACACCGGCAAGGAGGGGAAAACTCAACAAGGATGCCCCCTTGCTAAATGGGTAAGAAGAGCTTAAATCAAATGAATTAGAGCCAAAATAAAATTAATTTACTTAATAGGTGATACGAAGGAGCAGCTTAGAGGAAAAAGTGTTAGCAGTTGTGAAGCACCGGCAGGGCCACAAATGCCCGACCGCGTGGATCGTGATCTGCATAGTTGCGTGGGACGGAGTGCCGTCCAACGAAGCCGCCAGACTCTACAACCTGCTCGTAGAAAAGCTAAACCGATTTGGACTTCCAACGACGCGCAGGTGCGCCACAAACGAGCCGAGGACGTGCGCCTGCCAAGGACTGGACCCTGACACCTGTGGCGCTTCTTTCTCCTTTGGCTGCTCTTGGAGCATGTACTACAATGGCTGCAAGTACGCCAGGTCAAAAACCGTGAGGAAATTCAGACTGTCAGTGAGAACAGAGGTGAGTCTCAATCTAAATAACATAATTATTACCCATGTTTCTTAATATTGATAACAATTCAGGAGCAAGAAATCGAGGAACGGATGCACGTTCTCTCCACCCTGATTGCTCCTCTGTACAAGACCATCGCCCCAGAGGCGTTTGCCAACCAAACCCAGTTCGAGAGGGAAGCGTCAGAGTGCAGATTAGGCTTCAAACCTGGCAGGCCGTTTTCTGGCGTCACCGCATGTCTCGATTTCTGTGCTCACAGTCATAGGGACTTGCACAACATGAACAATGGCTGCACAGTGGTAAGCTTTGCAACAGTCATAATTGATTTCCTTGATATTTATCAGAACCACTGCTATATAGGTCGTGAGTTTGAATCGGCACAGAAACCTGAGCAAGCCAGATGACGAGCAGTTGCACGTCCTGCCTCTTTATGTCATGGATGACACCGACGAATTTGGTAGCAAAGAAGGACAACAGGAAAAGATCAAGTCTGGAGCCATTGAAAATCTTACCAAGTGAGCAAAGAAGAAAGCCAAATGCACAATAATAAATAGATTTAAAATTAGTAGGCTAGTTAATGCATTTTAGATTTTTTTATAAATCGATGAACAAATAAATAAGAACAATATTTTAATTTTTTTATTTAGTTATATCCAGTGCATATTTTTTGTTGAATTTTACTAAAATACTTTTAATTGTAGATTTTTCGTGGTAAAAAAACGTATTTCACTTTCTACTTTTAATTAATTAAATAAATACTGAGTTGTGAAATTTTGTTTTCTCGAATGTCTTCTTTTTGAAAAGGTATATGACTTGCTGGTAACATTTTTGGCCAAATTATCAAATTCTTTAAGCCTTTATCATGTGAATCACTAGCTGAGGTGGAATTATTTTGATTATTTGACGATTTTAGCAATTTTTTGTTATTATAAGTAAACGGTGAACAATTTCAAAATTAATTTAAAAATACAGTTGTTGCTCAATATAGCTTAATTTTTGTTTCAAGACACTGGTTAATGGGACACATGGATTGGTTTTAGACGTTTCGATTTTAAATTAAATACTCTCCCGGGCTTTTGCAATTTTTTAATGTTTAACCAAAGAGCAAAAAACTAAGCTTAAATATACTTGAGATCTGATACAACTTGAACAAAATTTTCTCGCATTTTTTATTTCTCAGGAAAGGTAAAACATTTGAAACTAAAATTAAATTAAATAATTTATTGGTAACATTTTTTTCTGATAAGTAGCTCAAAAGAGATTTTTTCCAATTTTTCATCTTAACAAGTGTGCATTAGGCACTGAGTTAGTCGGTATTGAAAAATTAAATAAAAATTGTCTCTTTTGTGTGTTTGAAATCAGGTTCACGTGCGAAGTTCGCGTGCGGTCTGTGCCACTGCAGCCTTGTCGAAGACACGGCAAAAAGAGGAAAGAGGACGAGCCAGACGCGGTGATAGGCAAGCTGCACAAAGACGCGGCCAGAGGCCCTGGGGTGCACATTGACGTAGGTCTGTTGGACAGCATGGACGCCGCTCAACTTCAAAATCCCCAGGTGTCCTCGACGGTGCTCGACAGTCCGGTGTCCATGTACCAGGGCTGGGGACAGGAGGGATACCACCACGACCCCTACTGGAGCCGTGGCTGGAACGGAGAGTGCAAAAATGCCAACTGGTGGGGCGATCCCCTCACCGAGATGAAGGTGGACGCGGACAGCACCACCGGGCTGATGCGCTACGCCGCTCAGTACAGCCCAAGCAACCCGTCGCCGTGTCCGTCCACGCCTCAGTCCGCGGCCAGCCCCTTCGTCTTTCCACCCTCCTCCTGGCAGCAGCAGCAACCGCAGCAACAGCAGCCGCTGCAGCAGCAACAACAGAGCTTCCAGCAGGCTGCCACGCCCACCAGCATGGCCTGGCAAAACGAGATCACGCCGAAGAAGAGCTCGGTGGAGGACGAGTCGGCCCGATCGCCTTACCTGCCGCCGTCAACGCCTCCGACGGCCAACTTCGCCACGCCGACCAACCCGCCGAGCGAGTGCAGCAAGCGGCCGCCGAGCGCCTCCTGGGACTACACCTCACCCCCGGCCACCCCGCAGACGCCGGCCTCGCCGTTCAGGGTGCCGAAGGCGCGCCCGCCGTCCCGCACGCACAGCAACACCTCGGCCGCCTCCACCGAGTCGACGCCGTCGGCGCCGTCCTACTGCAAAGGATTCCTCAAGCCCTTCCCGCCGGAGAGCAGGGGTGGAGGGGTTTCCAACCCCTCTGGCTGGGCAACCGGTGGTGCCGAGGACTGGCCCGGCAAGTCGGAGCCGAGCCACTCCGCGTGGCCGGATGCGCACGCGAGCCAAAACTACCCTTCGAGCTACGGGGCGGGGCCGAGCGCCGCCAACCCTTTCGCCTACGGCTACGGAAACTCGTTCATGCCGAATCTGGGGTGGAACGAGCCCAGCGGCTACTACTGCCACCCGCAGCAGCTGATGGGCTCGTCGCACTTCATGTACCAGCCGTTCTACGCGCCGCCGCACCACCCCTTCTTCCCGATGCACGCCGAGCCGGCGATGCCGCGCTCCGAGCCGATCGGCAAAGTCACCGAAATCTGTGATAACGAGGAGTGCTTCAAGGACGGACAGATGGGTGGCGTGGCGATCGCGCTCGGCCACGGCTCGGTGCTGTTCGAGTGCGCCAAGCAGGAGCTGCACAGCACGACGGCGCTGCGCAGGCCGAACCGGCTGCGGCCGTCGCGCATCTCGCTCGTCTTCTACCAGCACCGCAACCTCAACAGGGCCAGGCACGGCTGGGACGAGTGGGAGGAGAAGATGCGGCTGCGCAAGCTGGGCATCACCGCGCCCAACGGCGCCAACGGCCAGGGCGGCGCCAACAACAACGGCCAAGGGGGCGGCCAGGGGGGCGGCGGCGCTGGCGGTTCGGACGGAAACCTCGGCCCGGGCGAGCTGATGCTGCTGGAACGACCCAAGTCGCTGTCGTCGCAGTTCAGAATGCGCGCCACCACGTGCACCACCAACACCGTGACCACCCTGTTCCCGATGCACCCGTGCGTGGTGACCGGACCGTACCAGGAAAACGGAGCCGCCGGATGAGACGGGCAGAACGCCGGCGGCGGCAGCGACCCTGCGTTCCACGCTGCCCCGGCTTGAGAAGAAATATTAGAGAAAAAATGATGATACTCTCTCCTGCCATCTTATTTTTTTGCGACAGTAAGTGTGGCCTTTCAAACAAAAGCGGAATTCATTTCTAAAGAAGTTATTTTTCAAATCGCTGGTGACTCAGTGGCGTAATTTTATACGAGCATATGACAAAATACTGAATTCATACAAAGAGCAATTTCTTTTCTATCTTTTTTAGAAACGAACGTGCGTACAATACGTTTTAATGTACTGCTAAACAATTTTTAAATACAAAAAACACACACCCTCGCGGCGGCGGCTTTCCTTGCTGAAAAGTAATTGTTTTGTGCCACTTTTTTACTTTGTATAATGTTTGATCAGCCCTTTTGACGGCAGCTCATGATGGTGCAAATGTGCATTTAACGTGTAGTGAGTTTGAATGACGCGTGTAATTGTTATCTTTTTAAAAAAGACGGTGGACCCAGGTTACCAAAACCTGCCTATTGAATCATCATCACTCGCGCCTCTACCTGCAGTAGACTTGAAGTCCATTGTGAATGATCTCACTTCACACTGATTGCAGACCCACCCCCCTCTATCTCTCTCTCACACCCCCGAACAAACACAACACGTCATATCAGCAGAAGCTAAATGTATACTTTTGAAAAAAGCGTACGCTTCCCTCCCTGCCGTTTTAATTGTTCCCCTGCACAAATTTTTCCTATTACAAAAGGAGAAATTCCAGTTCAAATTGAGCATAATTATATTTCTTTTTTGTTTCCATCGAGAGGTTGCATACTTCTGCATTTTGAGTAACTTTTGCACTAGTCTGCTGGTATCAAATTTTGTTGAATTCTGATCTCAGTATATTGTTTTGAGTTCCTTTTGTAAAAGGAAGTTGTCGAGTATCTCAATCCCACCTATATAATTTGACCAATCGTGTGTGAATTAACTAACCAACTAACAGACGCTCAATTACAACTCTAAAAGACTTTGTTGAATAAACGACGACTTCGAATCGATCACTAAAAAGTAATTAATACTTTATTATTGCAATTAGGCTCAACCCGCGTTGCTCTTTTGTTGCTCCTTCCTCACGAGAACACGAGAAGGGTCCTTTGTATTGTTTTGTTTGTGTTTGTAGAAATCAACACGTGCGTCAAATTTTAGCTTTAATCGTGTACACAGCTGCGAATGAATTCCTTTAAGTGACTATAGAATCCTACTTAGCGTCTAATTTATTTATTACGATTCCATTCCCACGCCCCCAAATACAAACGCAAACGCACCGCCTGACGGCGAGCCACTTGTACATAGTTCGCTCTCATAATTGGTTAGTTTTCGTGTCTTGTGACAAGTGTCTGTGTGTAATTTATCGCGTACCATTAGTTGATTATCCTTTTTATCGAGAATAATGAATGCACTCTATATGAAACAAAAATTCTATTGCTCTATATTAAGATATAGTAATTACGTGGTAACTTTGAACTACCTTACCAACAGAACTGATTTTTGAATGATGATGACGAAAACATCAAAATGTACCCCTTCAAAAAGATTGTACCAACCCCCTCTGCCCTGATCGTACCCCTGCTGACGATGTGGAAATACAAATTAATACTGTAATAGCCCGACGCGAGATGAACGTAGTAGTGCTCACTCAAAAGTAATTGAGAGGAAAGATATGATAATTATTTTTTTGAACAAGTTGACGAGATGAAAATTCAATTATTGTACATGTTGACGAATAATTATGATGGAAACCAAAAGCAATTTAAAACGTGTGGGTGATGAAAAATGATATAAAGTTTTTATTTTTCTCGAGATCACAAAATGGAAATAAATCTGTCCCGCTTGAGCATTATATTAAAGTACGAGAACAGAGATGAGACGAACTTGAATGGAGGATTTTGGTAGTATGTAACAATGTAATAATATAAAGTGCCAATAACCCAAATGTAAGTTACTCCGCCCCGAGCCCCGCTCCTCCCCGCAGCGTAAATGTTTTAGCAGACTAGTTATTTATTATAAACACACACACACACACTCACACACACCTACAACAGCAGTTAAAAAGTGTTTGTCTGCCTTCAATCGAAAGAGAGAACGAAAGAACGTGCAAGTTGCCCTGCCCCCACCAGCAGTCATCATCCATTTTAAACTTTTCCAATGATCTTCCCTTTTCATGAGATAAAAGTATGCTTAATTATTTCTCAAAATAAAAGACATTAAATTAATTGGAAAGATAAAAACTTATGGACACGTCTTGTGAAAGTTACAAAGCTGGCATTAAATTCATAAATGAATGGAGCGAGTAGTTTTGAAAATAGTACAACTCTTTTAGAGAAATTAATCTCTTGACTTGGGCACGAGATGCTGACGCGATTACTTATGATATATGCAAAAGAAGAGTAAAAATTAAAATAGTAAAATGATGACGTGAAAAACAAGTATATATTCCCTTGATATAATATTGAATGTATATATATTTTTGACACTCAAGTTGACAAATTGAATAATACTGCTACACTGATGATATTATCAAATGACGAAAACAAAAAGAATAACTATGGCAATTATCCCATTTGTATTGTTCGCAAAGAGTAAAGAATCTAAACTTAGAGATTATTAAACTGAAAAGCAAAGTTAGAGCCGAAAAATCATTCATTTCTGGCACGCATTTTTCGCATTTTGAAACAAACTTAATAAATGAGAGAACGTTCAGATTGTCGAGCACGACGAAGCCATACTTTTGATGCAACAGTCATTTTTGCTGTTTATTATTTGACACTTCCATTTCGAATGTTGATGAGTTTTTTGATGTTCGGTTGATTGTACACCAATGAAACGGATTTGAATAGTACATACATATTGAGGTAGTATTTTAGGACTATTATACAATATTGTAGTCGGTAAGGAAGCATAGCTGTAACTGTTTTATGTGAATATAGCATCAACTTTGTGAATAAATAACCACTGATTTTCATTTGCACCAAATACCCAAAGTGAAGAAATTAGTTCCTAGTAATTATTTTTAACAAAGAATATCAGGAATTTAAATCAGGTGAATTAAAATTTCTCTTTGAAATCAATAAAAGACCACAGGAGAAAAATTCAATTCTTCGAGTTTGGATAGCTAAAATCGAACCAGTTGCTATTTTATTATAAATAAATTGATCAGATAAAATTCAGAGATTGAGGAGAGGCTATAGTTGGTTCGCGGTACGTGGCGCGCCCTATCAGTGCGCCGCGCACACAGAAGCCGAGACCGAACCGAGAGTCTTTGTTGTGCGCGTCGTGTTGACCGGCGCACAGAAACACAATTACCCAGAAAAATTGAAAGCACCGCGGCAGTCGCAGCCACCTAGAGCGAACCTTTAGCGTAGATAAGCAGCTGACAGCAAGTTGCTTCGCTACCTGCAAAACACGCGACACCGGCTCCAAAATTCTCTGCATTTCGGAGAAAAGACCTGGTTTTAAGACCGGCCTGCCAGCGCGGACAATTTGGTGAGTACTTTTTGACTAAATATCTGCTCAAAATACATATCGCGTAATTTTAAAGCTGAATGAGATTAATTTTTGATAAAAAATTGTACACCCAGCATCACTTTTCAATATTTTTTAATTGTCGCGTTACATACCGGCATCGTTGGGTCAATGTTATGCGAGAGAGGTCAGCGTCGACATAAATATAATGCCGGCGCACCTGCCGACTGCGTAATTGGAAATTAAAACAAATTATCAAGCGAGGAGGGGCCAAAGGTGCGAGTGCCAGCATCGGGTTAATTGAACGGCAGGCCAATCATCAGGACTGGAAGATCGATCGCACCAATTTGTTTGAATGCATAATAAATAAACTGTGCATGTGAGGGTACCAGCAAATCATAATTTGAGAGCCAATCGCTTCGATACCGTTCATTTCGCCTTGGTATTGACCTGCTTTATGAAATTCACTTGATTAATGGTTGTGGATGCGGTTTTTTTCAATCGTAAATTAGCCGAAAATCAATAGTTATTATGTGCAACGAATCTGCTGAAAATGTTATGAATTATTATTGATATTAAGGACCAGAGCTTTAAAGGCCAATAATTATTTTTTTGCCTTGAGCAAGAGCTTCATTGATTCTATTGTTTGTGAAATTTAGCAACAGTTTATCTCTAAAATCAGGATAGGATTTTTTGGCTTGATGTCGATCCCTATCCAATGGTGCGTGAATTTTGGAAAAAATTCCCCAAATTGTGAAATAAATCGTGATTTTACAGTAGGGAGACAGTGCTTGATTAGTATCCAAACATTAAAACCATTTTCTCAAAAATTGGAAAGACCATTTTTAAAAATTTCCATTAGTTAATTAGAATTTCAAGTAAAGGTAAAAAGGAACCTTTCACAAATTTTCTGTAAAGCTTTTCGAGATGTCTAAAACGCAGTTTGCGGTGGACTTGCGAGTTTTGCCTCGGCCCATGATCGCGTTTTACTGTCAACCAATAAATTGTGCGGAGAAAAAGTGACACCTGCTCAAACAGAGTTGGCAGAAAAACACCTGTTGCCGGTGCTGCATTATTTTGTTGGTCGTCGCGTGCTCTAATTCTCGTCGCGCAAAGGCGAAAAACGCGCGCGCGGCGACCTTCACTTTTGGGACGATCGAGATGCCGCTGTCGCTGCCGCCGCCGCCGCACAAAGGGAACAACATCATGTTGGCGCGGACAAGAAAGAGATTAATTAATTAAGAAACCACGGCAATTAGCGATTAGTGCCAAGCACTGTTTTCTCTCTCTCTCTCTCTCTCTCTCTCTCTCTCTCTCTCTCTCTCTCTCTCTCTCTCTCTCTCTCTCTCTCTCTCTCTCTCTCTCTCTCTCTCTCTCTCTCTCTCTCTCTCTCTCTCTCTCTCTCTCTCTGTTTGAATCGAGTTGCGCTTTAAATACGCGCAATTTCTCCGGCCATTCCGACCCAATTTAATTGCGCTGCGGGAATTAATTGCCGAATTAAGCAGACGCCTCCGTACGACGTACATTGTTTTTAGAATAATAACGCGTTTTCACAAACCATCTCCAAAGCGATTTTCTCACATTCATTAATTGCACCATTCTAAAAAAAAATCATGCAAAGGTGTGGGCGGGCTTCTTCTTTCTTTTATAACATCACGCCTAATTTCTCGCTCTTTCTCTCGCCGCCTGCATTTAGTATATAATTGTGAAAATAAAATCGTAAAAAAAATTCGCAGAAGAGGATTATGCCTTCATGCCTTTATGCCGGTAGTTGGAAAGCGGGGCTGCTGACCTCTGCGAAAAACAAAAGCTGCCGCGGCTATAAATCGGTGTTAAGTGACATCCAAATTGGCGCCAGAGAGAGTATAATTTTTCATCCATCGAAAGAAGTAAAGCACGTGCTGCATCTGTTTATTTTGTTTATGGCGTGGGTTGTGAATTTTAATCCTTAGGCGATTGAACATCCCTATTCAAATTGTTTAAGGTAGAGCTTTAGAGGCCAATAATTAATAATATTTTGCATTGTTGATTTAAGTTAATTAAACGGTTTCTAAATGATTTTTTCGCTTGATTTCGATCCCTCTCGTCGCTATCAATCCAACTGTGTACGAATTTTGAGGAAAAATTCCCTAAATTGCGAAATAAATCGTGAATTTACTGTAGGGAGACAGTGCTTGATTAGCATAAAAACTTTTGAGCCGATTTTCACAGAAATTTATGAAAATTCTTGCTCTTTTTCTTATTTTTAGACATTAAATTATTTAAAATTTTCTGTAAAGCTAATAAAATATGCATTTAACCATAGCAATTGAAATCAAATGGCATCTCTCAATTGAATACATCTCTATTTCACTCAAGTGCAAGCTATAATTGACAACCCGGCTTTGGTTGAGGAGCATCGAGTAAGCGCAGAAATGGTCAGGCAGGGAGAAATGATATGCGAGTTTCTAATCGTGACTGAGCCCATATACGCGCGCGCGAGTATATATTGTTTGCATGCATAAAACTG
This sequence comes from Cloeon dipterum, assembly GCF_949628265.1. Lineage (NCBI taxonomy): Eukaryota > Metazoa > Arthropoda > Insecta > Ephemeroptera > Baetidae > Cloeon > Cloeon dipterum. Next base: position 36,247,064 of record NC_088788.1, on the reverse strand, counting down.
TTTGTTATTGACCGATTGAGAGGAAGAAAGGATTGGGCATTAATTGTGCCTGCAGCCGAATAGCATACTATAATCTCTGCAGCGCACTTTTCTCGCGTGGGAAGAGAGAAAGGACACCGGCAGCTTTTCCTTTTTCCACTGCGTGACGCATTGGCATGCCTTTTTCGGGGATTAACCGAGACTACCGCCGTAATTGAGTTGTATACAAACATGGAAAACACAGCAGGCGTGTGATTTATGTTCATGTTTGGACAAGTACTGCGCAGCGGAGAAATTCTTACTCGCTGTTTTTGATAGGATATTTTAATTTTTTTCAAAAAACAAGTTCACGAAATATTTAATTAATATGTTGGCAGAGCAGAGCAACCTGGTCCTTACCTGGAATCGTGGTCGCAAATCACCGACAAAAGAAAAATGTGCGCATTAAGGCATTCTTCTCCCATCGTTCTCCTTAAGAGAATTTCCAGGCCGCAATAATTTCGACCATAAAAGGTCGGCGAGTGAGAGCATTCTGAAATAATTTGACAAAATTCGCCTGCTCACGCGTTATGCAGAAAAAATGACGCAGAAAAGAGGAGAAAGTATGCAAGTGCCGATGATAATGGATCGAGTGGACCAGGCCGCGGCAATTTGCCACTCGTGCCATCGAAAGCATCTTCCTTTTTAGTTGGCTGTTTTGACAGCGACGGCTTCTTCTCGTCTCTTTTCGCAACAACCGCCGGTGATCCTTATTATTTCGTGGCCCGGGGCGCATGATAATTGCCTCGAGATAATTTTTTTATATGCGCTCAAGAGATCACGGACCGCAAAAGTGAATTCGAGAGCGATGTGATTCGCAGATAACGGCATTCGCTGCTCCTAGCTCTCGTGCGATGCATCTTGTTTGTTTTTCGTTCTCCCTTTTACTCGAGAATCAACGAAAGTGTCTGCTACCGACAAATGAGCAGATATTTTCATTAATTGGTCTCTTGATAGCAAGAACTAACAATCAACGGGACATACATTGGAGGAAACCGAGTCCAGAAAAGGGTTTAACTGTCCCCGCATCAGGGCATTTTATTGTAACACTCCCGTGAAATCAATTCACGAATGCAAAGCAGCAATTAGCGTGTCGCAAAGCTTTCGCAATCCCCCAAGTCCGTCAAGAGAATTAAATGTAGGCGCAAATCAGCCCGCATTCGACCCCAAACATCGCTCCCATTCTCACATAACAACTGCAAGCCAACAGATATCATTAATTTCGCCATGGTTGTCACTTGCGGGTCAAAGGTTTGACGCTCTGCGTTGATTCCCGGATAAAATCGCGCGGGAGACACGAATGAGCGGGTTTTCCAACACAAGTGCCGCCGCCTTTCTTTCTTCAGGGTCATCGCAAGTCCGTCAACTGCAGACCAGACTTTTACTCAATTGTCAGTGCACTATAACAGCTGCTGCTGCATTCTCGATTTGAAGTTGCACGTACGCGTTGCGCAACTGTCGGCGCCGGCAATTTTCCTCCTGAATTAATGAGCTGTATATAAAATATATGACAAGTTCGTAAACCGCACACCTAGAAGCTGTATTGTGCAATCAGTGTCGCGGCGACAAAAGATAATAGCTAGAAACAACTGACATCCTTGGCTGCTGAAACGGCCTGACAGGTAAAACTAATTAGTAGCCTTTTTGTTTAAATTTGATGTGAAAGGTGCATTTATTTTAACGGGGCACGTACGCCTGCAACTAACTTAACTGGCTCTGATTTCCGTGCGGCATGGTGAGTCATTCGCGAATATAATATCTGCCCGCTTTATCGAGGTGAAAAGGCCATAATGTTTGAGGTGAAACTGCGTTGTAACGAGACTTGTGCAACAGTATCCCGCTGGTTAAGAAAAAGAGTCAAAAATCATTTTTGCACCTCTCTGGAAATTGGGATAAATAAGCTAAAAATGTCCCAAGTTGCTGTATAAATTTATGAGAAAATTAGCAAGTTAATCAAGCATTGTCTCCAACTGTAAATCAACGATTTAATTCACAATTTACGGAATTTTACCTCGTCAAACGAAAAAATTATTAATAAATATAAATTTGGCGAAATCTGAAATTTAACTCTTCCTCGGTCATGATTTTAGAGATAAACCGTCGCTAAATTTTACAAACAACATGCAATTCTTAATAGTAAGTACAAGTAGAAAACTGAAAATACTTTCCTAACGTTTTAATTCGATGCACTCTTGTGTCTGTGGATTTTGATGCATTTCGGGGGAGGGGTGGGAAATTTTCATGCCTGGAAGCACCCCCCTCGCGACTGATAATCACACTTTTCCTCTCTCCACAGCGCAGACAGGAGGAAACTCCTTTCCTGAAATGGAGTGTGTGCTTACCCTTCAGTCGTCTCATAACGAGAATTACAAAAAAGACGAACGTACGTGCATGTAATCTGGCGTTGTTAATCAAAAACCTTCCGACTGTGACTTTTATTGCGGCTTCCACGCCACGCCATACCTTTGGGGGAGAAATTCAAAGCGGATTTCGTTCGGCGTCGCTGAAAAGCTTGATTTGTTTTTGTATTATAATCCGAAAGTCGATCGCTGGGCTCTAATTGAAGCTCCATTAGGATGCAGATTTGGAGATAAAGGAGATTTTCGCAGCGGCAGTTTATTTATTCTGATGGTTTGCGAATAGCGGTTCTTCGCCGCGCATAAAACAATAAAATAATAAAAGCAAATAGTATTTTACTGTCAAAGATGGCCCGTGGCGAGAGAATAAAATCTTTCGCCTGTTGACACGCTATATCTCCTCGAATTCGTACCAGTTAGAAAGAGAGTGTTAGAAACGCGAAGACGTACACACGTATCACATTTCAGTGAGACCCAAACGCCTTCTCTGACATTTTTCTATCTCAAGTTAAGAATATTTAGTTTCTTATGTTTGGATCCAATCTTCTCTCACGCCAAAATTAATGTTGATTTTGCAATTTAAAAAAGATAATACCATTTGATCCTAACTCCTCACGACCAGGAAGTGCAGAAATGCCACTCAGAGTCACTTATCACGTTTGCCCATGTGCATAAATTACACGCGGGCGAGAGTGACAGTTTGTTTTAGCTCGTTTTACTCGGTGAGATTAAAGGCAGCGAAATTTCCCTTCCAAGTCGTTCTCATCTGCTGCAGAGCAGACATTCCCATCGAGCAGCCGCACCTCGCCGTGTTCTCTGCCGGACGAAGATGATCATACTTCTCTGCGCACTCGGTGGATTAAATTCTGTAGTGATTGCATCATTAGCTTGAAAACGAAATCTTGAGTAATCCGCTGGCCCGCGTGGGAACGCAGAATTTGAAGCTGTTGAATGAGAAAATTTGTCTCTGTAAAAATGTTAATTATTTCCAACTACAAGGAATTTTGAATCATCTCTCAGAGACGAAATTGTTTTCCTTCAACTAATAGTGTTAATAACAGCTAACTCTTTCATTACACCATTATTTGTGCTGTGCTTTTGAATGAGAGGTATGTTGAGTCTTCACGTGTCCGTCCTTCACATTAATAGTATAAAGCAAGCTATGGCGAGAGTGCATTAGCAAGAGACATTTCTGACGAGATTAAATGGCACTCTGCGGTGCACTTGCTTCGGTCTTTATGTTTGCTCACAGCGAGCAATGCACTCGAGAGGAGCACGCAGAAATAATAATATTATAATGAGCCTATATGTGCACACACACACACACAAACACATTTATTTCTCATGCTCCACTCACTTTTCACTGGCTGGAGAGCAAAGGGTCAAAGATCTCCGGCAAACTGCTTTAATCCCCATTAACTTTTTCTCCACCTCAGAGCAATTAGTTTCTTATCTTCGATCGGAAGTCGATTCCTCTATTGTTCCTGCCCATTCATCCAAAATTTATGCGCGCGGTGAAAGCCCGTTTTGATTAATTTTTGCTAATAAAATAATTACGCGTGCGGCCAGAGGCGACGTAACTCGAGCAGGCCCATTGTCGCGTGGGGAAACTTTCCAAACACTTCCTTCGGCGGAAATTCTTGCGTTTACTGCTCATTGACTACTTTATTGTCGCATGTGCTAATTTCACCGCCGAGCGATAATTGAATTTGAGCCAGCGATCTAACCCCGGCCGTTTTATTACTGTGTCAAACGCATGCAAAAACCACCTCGGGCCCGAGAGCGGCTTCGAAACCCGATCCTTTGTACTTTTGTAAGGATTCAGCTGCTTGGGGGGCGAAATTTCACTCTTAAAGCTTGCATTTTAATTTTGAAATGCTTTGTGTTGGCGTTTCTCTTTGCCATAAAATGTAAATTACTAAATCACGCTCTGGAATATGCAACGTACGCGCGCTCAATCCATCTGTTTTTAAGTGGTTTACAAAAAAATTGTGAAAAATCCTTTTACTTGAAATATCTAAAAATAAGAAAACAGAGCTACAATTCTGCCTAATGTAAAATCACGATTTATTTCACAATTAAGGGATTTTTTCCTGAAAATTCGCACAAATCAAGCAAAAAATCTTTTAATTTTCCAGAAAATTTGTCAATTTGACAATTCTCCTCGGTCTTGATTTGTTGCTAAATTTCTCAAACCTAATGTACTAACAAAATGTTGATAATTGTTGGCCATATCTTCTGCAGTCGAGTGTGTGTGTGTGGCCGTCGGATTTTCACGCTCGGCCCCTTTTGGCACGGCCGCTACACTTTTCACATCTTTCATCTTGGCCGCGCGCGCGCGTATTATTCATTATTATTTGGCTGCTTTTTGTCTCGCTGCTTTTTCTTATCGCGCCAGCTGCACGCTTCAGTGGGCATCAGATGTAAGGCAGGCGGTCAAATTCATTGATCGCACTCTCGACCATCACCAGAAGCGACCGCGACCGACTGGACAAGTCGAAATAAATTTCTTTTCGCTTTTATTTGATTTATCTGCGGTTACTGACTGTCAGGCGTGGAATGGATCGTGTTAATTCTGCGTTGGTGTGAAAGGGTGGGCCACACCTCACTGCTAGTTTAAAAGACTTCTTAGAATTGCGCACAATTTAAACTTTTTCTTTAGATGACGGTAAAGCACTGGAAAAATTTGGCTAACAGGCCATGCACGGAGTAATCAACACATTTCAAATGGAGTCACGTTTATGCTACAACCAGGAAGAAAAAAAAATACAATTGAAGTGCATAGCGTCATAAACAACTCTTGTTTGCGTTCATTCAAGTCTCTCTCGATTCACGAATGCTGCACGGGCGTACGTGAGCTGGGCCAGGCACAGGCAGCCCTTGGAAGCAGAATTGAAAATTCACTTCGCTAGAAGCAAGGGCAAAGAAATGTTTCTGTCGAGCACGAAGAGAGCCACATTATCCGTTTCCTGCATTATGAATTTTTTGCCGATGTAACAGCATTGCTGATTAAGTTGTTAAAGCAAAAATATGAAATGCGAGTGCGCGGCTCTGAATGGCGGGAGCGCACAATCGGTGCTCCACTAACTTCTTTTTGCTTGCGCCGCGTGCGTCCATTGTGATGTAATTGCGAAATAACCACACAGAAAGTGCAACAATATGGGAATCTGCAGTATCTACGCTTTTTGCACTCCAGATTAAGGTTAATGATGCAATGCACGTGCTGCGAATGCTGGCACGGGATGAGAGATTTCAGTCCTTCTTATTCTGTATCTATGCACGTCTCTCCCATCACAGACCTCGAAATTTAATTAGCGCAGGCGCAACTATCTAATTACGACGGTCTCCTATGCCTGCATTCAAATTTGTTCCTAACGAACTTTCTAGGACGTGAGCTTGGCCTATAATTTTGACTCGCAACTGTTAAAATGAAATCAAACAAATAAAGGATGTCGATTTTTCACATCCTTCCTACCTCTGCATTTTGACTCCGGACCTAAGACATCATTTTGAAATACGTTGTGACCAGCTTTAATGAACAGCATCGAGAAGTTTTATTTTATCAGAGTTAGTTTTTTGTGTCCACTCGCGTGTCCAATTCACTTATGAGACTCTAATCGTACTGACAAAATCCACCTTTGTGACCTCTAGCTCACAATGAGGTATGCATGTCATTATGTCTATTCTGAAACCGTGCATTACAAGCGTCAACCGTGTTATTATTCTGTCCAACTCAACCTTCCCTAATGCACAATTAAGTGGCCTAACCGTGTCTTTGTACAATGGTCAGCCGTCATCTCGCGCCTGCCGGTAGAACAAAATAAATAAAAAATCTGATTTCGAGCGGCTGTATTTATTCACGGGCAGACCCGTCTGGCGCACATCAAAGACAAAGAGTCGGTGCAGCAGCAGCGGCGGCGGCAACGGCAGCGGCGGCCATCAACTTGATTGATATCCACTCCCCCGGCATAATGCACCCAATGCTATTATTTTTTATCCCTCTCGAATGTATGCTGGCAGCCGCATTAGAATAATAAAGCAGCGAGCTCTCTGACAAGATCGAATAAATAAGCAACACCTCAAGCATTTCGATGTCGCTTTTTACTCTCGGCTCAATGAATCAGGCAGTGAAAGAAAGAAAGAAATAGCGGTTGCATCATAAAGCAGACTGCTGCGAGCTCGTCAAATTTAATAGCTTTACATTTTCCTGGAGCTGAATGCGCATACATAACTTAAGAGAAGCAGTGACTTACATAATGACCAGCTTGTTTTCCCTTTCAATGCACCGCGTCATGTGATTTATTAACAATGACAAATGTTGACAACGATATTACCGAACGCTTCTTCAATTCACTCATTTTATGAACCTCTGCTCAGCACATCCCGTCACCCAGGCCATCCTACACCGACGTATTTGATTGAAACACCAGAAAATTCGCTGGAAAGGTGCGAAAACCAGCTAGTGGCCCCTCCTACCAGCCCGTTGAGCTATTTGAGCATTTCCAGTCACTTAACTATCCACCTTGTACCATTATCTGACTTTGGAAAGCTTTGACACTCCTAGGAAATGCGAGCCAACGGGCTGGTTAATGAAAAAGGTATATGTATGCAAACTGCAAGGTTGGATGATCACGACCGGCGAGAAACATTGAACTTTGAGGGGCCGATCCGATCGCTTCTCTTGCATTTTTTGTTAATAATGTGCACAGGAAGGTTTAATGATGGCGTTGCACTCCATTTTTTCCCGATTATCTGCACTCTCTCATTCAACGGTTAAGTTATTGTCTTTTGTCATGGGAGGCGGCACGGGAAAAATCGCTGGCAAATTATTAGATTATACGAGCAGAAAACTTCCGTCTGCTGTGAGAAACAACCTTGCCGAGCGCGGCTATTCCCAATTAAAACATTCACCGTGCCAATGAAAGTGTAACAACCAGGAGCGGGCGTATCTTTTTTTTAAATTCCTTTGTGTCGAATCCACCACAGTTGATGATATCTTTTAATTTGAAAATTGATGAGATTACGCGACGGAGGTGCGAAAGTTCCAGCATATTAACTCGCCTGCTATTTTCTCTTATCGACAAAAGGGCAAATTCGCAAAACCAACTGTACATACATATAGTGTGTTCATTCTCTCACAGGTTGAAAGTCATATTTTTTGTGCGCCACCCCCATTGTGTCAGAGAGGAGGCCGATTCCGCCTCTTCTCTCCTCCAGGTAGCTCTATTCTGTCTATAAAATGGAAATGGCAACACTGCAGGTGCCGAATTTTCTCTCAGGGAGTCGGGAATCACATAGATAGAGAGCGGCATTGACAGTGACTTTGTGGGCGAACTGGACGGAAAAGCAAATGTTATATTTTCTCTGTTCAATGCCACTCACGTTTCCGGATCACGTCAGCGAATGTGATGTATGCAACAAGAGTGCAAGTTTGAAGGTTGTCTGAGCTAAAATATTTGAAAATGTAGTTTATTCATGAACAAATAATGGGGAAGCTGCCAACTCATTTTTACAAATAAATCATGCTGCATGAAATTTCCCTTCCTTACATCGTGCGTTTAAACAAATTGCGCTCCCTTTTTCTCCTGTTACTCTAAAAGGAGCTGCGTAACTCTCAATTTCGCAAAGATGCGTCGGGACGTCAAACAACAAACAACAACGCGTTGACCATAAAAAGCCATTGCTGCACGCGCGAGTGAAATCTGCGGCGCATGCAGACATCCGAAAGGGTTAAGGGAAAGGATGGCGCGCGCGGTGCGTGGCATGCTGAAAAAAGCACTCGGTCTATTATTATGCTGGATCAGGCTCTGCTCGGTGGGGAAAAGTGGACCAGAAGGTGTCCAGAGGCGAGCGAGCAAACAACAATTGCATGTCACGAGCCTCTGCAGGTCTCAATTATTTTTAGTTTCCTCCCACAATGCGCGCGGCGCGGTGACAAAAAATTTGCTCGATGCATTTGGCTACTCATCTGGATGAGTCGCGAGAGAGTTAGTGTTTTTTTGCAACCAAAATCCATGATTTAGGTGAAATCAGGTGCGAGGAAAGTAATTTCAGTGATAAAGATTTCTGCTAAAAGCCGTTCGTCACATACAAAGCGAGAGATTGACCCAATCAATAACGGAATAATCGAGATTGAGGACAGGACCACACAACACACTGCACAGCAAAAAGCTCATCCGCGTGCAGCTTTTGACATTTTGGCGCCTTTTGTGAAAGCTTTCTCCAAATAATAGAGAAGCCATAATTTGCACACATTCAAAGAATTTCCCGCTTCTTCGAATTATTCCACTCTCACGTTCGAAAAATGTATTTATCTGCATTTCACGTCCAGGAAACAAGATCAAGGCCGAGGAAATCATGCTTTTGATGCCACTACTAAATTGCAGCCTGCCATTATTGCCATTCGGATTCCTGCGGCTTGTTTGGGCGCCTACGAAAAAGATATTCTAAACATGTGCGATAATTTCCCTGCTGCCGGGCGTGATTCCGATTTTGCCAATCTGTAGCTGTTGGCAGAATCCTTTTTCTCTTCTCGTAAATCAATACAGTAATTGCGATGTCGTTTTGGCGCGTGGCGTTGAATGGCAGATGCAGAGAAGAGGAGAAATCGTGATATTCGGGACATTTTTTCCTTCAATAAAACTGTACGTGATTTAAAGTGGATCGATACAGGGTGACAATTGAACAGTATTTGAATTTTTGGATGCAAAAGCAGTTGTTTGATAAACAATTTGTTCTAATCATAAAAAGACCTTTGCTACAGTCCAAATTCAAATTTTCTCCAAAATTTGCAGCGCTTGACCACATTTTCTTGGCAGATTTCGATTCCTCTCGTCGAGATCTTTCCAACAGTGTTTTAGGGAAACTCTTTGTTGCGAAATAAAATTGGATTTCAAGTTTAGTCCTCACCATTTTTAAAATAATTTTAACTAAAAAAATTACAGTGCTACTTATTGTTAGGTCAATTTTGGCTTCAACTGAATCCTATTCATGCATAGACAACAGAGATTTTCCAGGATTTAGCAGTAATCCTCTTTAAATAAACTGTTCATTTTGTGGCATCAAGAAATTAGAATGAAAACAATCCAATTTTGTCGGCCACAAATACACGATTAGCCACGACATTGCACACTTTTCCAGCAATTGTTCTGACCAAAACAAAATCAGCACGTATCTTGTTTTTGCACAATCAGCGGTTGTGTCACTCTGCCTTTGTTTTGTGTCCAGTCAAAATTAAAGCTGCGGCGTGTTGTGCGCCATTATTTTCCATTACCGTCTAAACTTTCGTTTCTTGTTTCAATTTTATTGTTTCCCCCACACATTTAAAGCAACGAGAATGGTCAGAGCTGTTGATTCAGACACATTTTGACAGCTCTTCTTGCACACGTGTGAAAAATTACGTTGCATCGCAATCGAGATCTAATCGTGAGATGTTCATAATTAATATGCATGGAAGCATTCACCTTCGTGAAATAGACGCTAGAATATAACCATGGCTCCGCGTGCACGTTGACAACTTACATAATCATGCTCGTGTTAATTAAATTATTACGCTCACTTTGGAGCATGTTTGCACCGAGTGACCTCCACATACATAAATTGATATAATGCCTGCCGCACGCTGAAAAATGTTAAAATAGAGACGCTTATGTTGTGCTCGCGGTGCAGTTGCATCGAACACAAATCAAAACTCTGAGTGAAAGTTTAATTATTAATTACGTTTTCTTGAATTTATGTTGAAACTCTTGCAAGTGGCACAATTTATTCCAGTTATACCTTATTTTTGGTATTTTATTCCTCAAAAATCATGTTTGAAAGTGTTTAAACTTTTTTTACTTACCGTGAATGCAGCAGGATTAAATCAAGTTCGAAGACAAACATTTTTTAACAATGGGAATGTGGGTTTGTGAGTTTTCGGAGGCAATAATACTTAACTTTTATCATGTTCTAAGAATAGCACATGTGACTGAGTTAAAAAGCGCGTTAACTTGAGAGGAGGAAACTGCTGATTTAATAGATTTGAAAACATCCTGAGAGGCATCTTTTGGTCCTGTTACAGTGACACACTTGATTTTTACGATCTGCAGTTGAGTAACCTTACATTTTTTTCCTTTCCAGATGAGCTGACTGCGAATGCGAAGTCGGGCCGATTGATACTCGGTGAGTATATTGTTAAACATTTTTATTTGGCGAGCCGGATTCAACTGATTACTCATAGCTACGAGTTTTAATGAACAGGCTGAGCGCAAATTGCACTTTCGATTGCTTTATTGGCCTCTTTATGGAGCCCGGTCGACGTTGGGCAACGTAAGAGAGCAATATTATTTTATTGATTGTTCTGTGTCAAAACGTGTGTGCGTTGAACACACATAGGTGAACACGCCGCCGTGTGAGGTAATTTATGGCGCACGTTGCATTGATTACGTGTTCTCGCGTTAAATGGAGCAGGCGCAAATGTCTAAATCCTGAGAAATGGCTGCTTTCAAAACAAAATCAGGCACAAAAGCGCACGATTCACCTTGGCTTGTTCTTTACTATGATCGGTTTTATCAATTCGTCGTTTCGCTTCGTTCCGCCGATTTTGCATGTGAATTCAACTGGGCGTATCGCTTTCCCGTACCGCGGCAGGGTCAAGAGCAGACCTCATTGCTCGGTGTCAGGTTGAAGTCTTTAATTGTATCCTCAAAGCCGCACTTGTTTCCCATTCTCAGACTCACAATGATCCTGTTTGCTGCTTCTGCCTCGATCCCGCCCGCACACAATCGTGCTAATTATGCATTATTCACAATTGCCTAATTATGATTGAGCTCTTGATACTGGGAAATGTCGTCCTTATTGTCTGCAAACGCACATGGACGGGTTAATCAACCCATTCGCCATTCATTCACCTTGCTGCTTCATTTTTTTCAATTGCAGCCGTCGTAAATCAAAATAATGAGTTTATTAATTGTTGCACAAAAAATACCTTCACAAAACATGCAAGCATCATGAGGGGCCTCATCAAAAGTCTACGCTTTTAGGCTTTACACTACCTAAAACATTTTATAAACTCTTTGTAAACACTTTCAGCACGTGGACTGAAAAATTTGCGCAATTTCAGCGGAATCAAGACAACATAGTTACTGTAGCTAGCATAAATGCGTTTTCTCGCTAGATTAAATCAGGCTCTTCGGTGCCATTAAATAATTAAATAAACAGAAAAAAGTTAAATGGCTTATGCTAGATAAAAGTCTTAGTTTGTTTATAATTTGGCACACTGACCCCCACCTTTGAGGTCAACACCTTATCTAAGAAAGAGATTTTAATTAATAATCCATTTTATTAAAAATATTATATAGAAAGTGCAACAATTTTAATTTAAAATCAATCCACCCATACTCACGAAAGTAATTCTATTTTGCAATCTATGTTTTTTAACTGATCCTCTTATTTGAATTTTGGTTTAGCAGACGCTCAAAGTCAAAGAAAATTGGCGTGTTCGCGTGATTCGATAAACCACAGTTGATTTCTCTGCGCTTCTCGGATGCTGGCTGCGGTGCAGTTGATCCGTGCGTGCAGCAAGCAACTCGCGTCCCGCAGCCCGATCTCATCTTGCGGCATTACCGTGGAAGGAATGAATAATGTCGGTTACGCATTAATGGCGAATTAGTGATGGCCGTGCCGAGTCACAGACATAATTATTATTTACCGGCGGCGCGCGAGAGCCGCAGTGTCGGTGACCCTTCGCCGCGCGAGTCTGCGTATATGAATAGCAGAGCCGGAGGAAACTGCCTCGTCAGGAAGTCGTCCCAACGGGCCAAAAAGCTAAGTGAGCTAGGTGAGGCCCAAAAACAGTGCCGCCGCCGCCGCATGGGTGTGAGAACTTTAGTGCACCGTCATTACGAGACTTGGCCGGCCTTTTTGCCGCGCCAGCCAAGTGATTGACGCACCATCAATCTCGGAATCAGCGACTGGCAAAATAAACACACAGCTGCTGTTTTTGCCTCGCGTTCATCAGGTGAAAATCCGACTAATTAGCCATACTCATAGAATTTCGGTGGAACAAGCGGGAAAAGAAATAAAGATTGGCAATTGGTGCGGGTTTTCTGTTGATTTATGGCTTTCTCCTCAAATCATTTAGTAAGAAGTGTTTTTTTTTAAAGACCGTCTTCGACGAAGTTTCTGAGCACACCAATCGATTCTTGAGGGTCGAATTATGTAGAGTGGAAATTTTTTCCGATCAAACTGTCCAGCGCGACGTGTGAACTTTTTTCCCGCCAAAACAATATGAATGTGAGAACTGCGCATGCGTCAGAGCTGGTTTGAGCACTTGCAAGGAGACACCCTGTACGAATGACTTCTAACTCTGACGCATGCGCAGTTCTCGCACTCATATTGTTTTGGCGGGAAAAAAGTTCACACGTCGCGCTGGACATTTTGGTTGGAAAAAATATCTACAATACCTAATTCGACCCTCAAGAATCGATTGGTGTGCTCAGAAACTGCGTCAAAGACGGTCTTTAATTCAAAGAAGTAAAATCCATGGAATTATCGATCCGCACAAACCTGAAAAATAGACTTGTGATCAACTACAAATGCTGACAAGATGAATTGTGTATGAAGTGATCGACGATAAATAGCACGACTATCTTGATAACCCTGTTGTAATTGGGCCAAGTTGAACTGCTACTCACTTGAAATGCGAGTAAAAAGCCAGAACATCTCTCTCTCTCTCTCTCTCTCTCTCTCTCTCTCTCTCTCTCTCTCTCTCTCTCTCTCTCCGCAGTCGCTGAATTGTTTATAAACTGATATGAATTGAAGCAAAAGCGCAAACCAGTCATGTTGTCTGCAGCATCTCAGAGTTTGAGTCTTGTTTCCACGCCGGTGTTCACACCCGGCTCGGCGGCAGACGCGACAGTCAACAAACCTTTAAGGAAATCAGCGTGCATGTGATTAAAATGAGACGACCTTGCGCTCAATAATTGGTCGCGCTACACAATTCTGCGTGAAATCGCTCGCTTGGCAAATTAAAAAGAAGAAGCAGAAACCTGCCACAGATTTATCTTTGTCGCGTTTATTCTCGTTTGGTCGCCGCTTTCTTACAATTAGCCATCGGATCTTTTGTATAGATATTTCTTTTTTTATTTTGTAATTTCACAATCGTTGTGGTGAAATTGGAACAAAATACAGCAATGCGTCGAATTCCTCCATGTATTATTTTTGTTGATTTGAAATCGGACAAAACAGTGGAATCGATAAAGCACTGGTATTTTTTTTATTGATATAACGTAAAAGCCAACCATTTCACTATAGCAAGTTGTTCATTATTTGTGAAATTTAGCAACAGTTTATTTCTAAACTCAGGACCTTGGAACGGTTAAATTCCAGATTATGCCGAATTTCTCGATTTTTTTTCACTTGACTTCAATCCCTCTCGTCGCGCAATGGTGGGCGTATTTTGAGAAAAATTCCCTGAATTGGGAAATAAATCGTTGTTTTACAGTAGAGAACATACTTTTGAGTGGGGTTTCACAAAAATTTAATAAAATGTTAGCTCTGTCCTAATTTTTAAACAGTGTATTTCAAGTAAAGATTCAAAGGATGTTCCAAAAATCTTCTGCAAAGCTTTTTACTACATTAAAAATCCTTTAAAATTTTCAGAATGCATTTTTTGCGGTCTTGACTATCAAGCACGAGCCGCAATCAAGTTTATCCGACCCGAAGAATAATCATATACTGCGCAAAGGTGGTCCTCTTTTATAAAAAGCCCATTGGAAACCCTTGAGCTAAAAACGAATGAATCTGTGATGCAATGCATATACGCTGAGTGCCACACACGAACATCACTCGTGTCAATAACTGCTGAGAGAATACAATCGTCTCTGTCGGGCTCTGCGGCGATGAGTAATTCTGCTGGATTTGCGCCTGATGGAATTACAGCAGCAGATCCGATTGCATAACCGCCGGTCGGACACTTCATTATTAATCCCCTGCTTTTCTCCTCCTCTCTGTTCTCTCACTCACAATCAGCTAGACCAAGTTGCAAAAAGCGTGCAAGTAACAGAACCCGAGTGACGTCACGTGTGGGAAAAGCAGTCTCTTGGCCTGAGGTTTGATTTGCATTTGTAAAGAGTTGAAATGATTTTTAAGTGAGTCACCCGCCGATTTGAATTTATATTTCCAAGTCGAATTAATGAACACTTTCCAGCAGGCAATTTTGCTAACCGCATTCACCTGTTCGGAATCAGATGCATGCTATTTAGCTTTAATTTCAGTGCACTTATATATATTTATTGGCTCGGCGATAAATGGACGCGAAGAAAGCTGCTCGGTTTTATATGCATTAGTTATTTCTTTCTGCCTCCGCTCGTTCTAAAAGAAGCTTATCCTTCTGAGAACGGCGTTGTAAATATTAATGAAGCTATCAGAGACACGCGGAATGAATGGGACAGCTCTACGAAAGAAAGATTTGCTGCGAAACTGGATTTTCCGACTTCAAAATCGACGGCTTTTAATACATGCAGATGCAAAGAAACCATATAGTGAGCATCGTGGGAACCAGTTCGTGGACTGCTTTTTGTCTTTCCAAAGAAGTGAAAAAGTCGTCTCGGATTGAATTTCAATCTCATCGGCGAAAGAATGCGCGCGTGTTACTTCCGCTGACTCGAAATATTCCTCAGCAGGTGCAAATCCGATAAAATGCCAACTATTATTTTTCATGAGCAGATGAGAGTTTAATCGTTTCCCTGTTAGGCAACCAGAAACAACGGTCACGCTGCAAAAATGAGTCTCTGGACGTTGCAAAAGTTGAATGGCGGACGACTAGCTATTTTCGTCTCGAAAAGTAAAAGGCGCAAGTACGTAAGTTGAGTGAAAAATTGCGCGCACGGTGACTCACTGGTCATTTAGCGTGAGCGACTCGCTTCAATAAGGTGGGCACTTTTTACCTTACGTCACTGGCCTGATGCAAATAAAAGGTGTGTTTTCGAGTGGAATTTTATTTTACAACTCTTAAGACGAGAGCCATTTTGGAATGACGCACTCTCGCGCACTCTGCAATCGAACAAAAGTGTCTTCGCCGCGCAGCTATTAGCATACAATTTTTTTGTCGCTCCTCAAACGCACCTGACGCAGTGACACAGCGACTTTAATTGTCTTTACGCATTACTTCAGCCTCCCTTGGTAGGAAAATTGCACCACGCTTTCGGAGAAATCTTCCTCCGGATTTATTCTTCGCTTCACTGCAAGCTCTAGCCTTTTTCGGCAAGAAGACGTACTTGAATAATTGATTATATACTTCTCATGAAACATTCATCGACCGTGACGTGCAATGAAACTCTTGAATATTTTTTTTCTTTTTAAAAAATCACGTTTAATTATTGGTAATTATACACACCGAGAGATTTAAATGAATCAAATAACCTTCGAAGCACTTAGGATATCTCTTGCTCAACTGGATTCATCTCCGCATATTGTATTCTATTCACTGCAAAAGCTGAGCAATAAAACAAAGTAACAAACGCACGCATTTTAAATTCATGCACGAATGGTCACTTTTTATCCGGCCGTAAAAGCAAAATCCAAATAATTATGCACGGGCGCCCACTGACAGACAATTTGTTTGAAATAAAAAACCCACGCCGGGCTTTCAATCAATAAAAGCGAGCTCTCGCTTGTAATTAATTAAATGCAAATCCAGCCACGAAAGAACACACAAGCAGAACAATGCGATGATCGCCGTTTCTTGGGCAGAGCACAATGGCAATAAAAACAGACAGTGCGCCAATAAAAACGGCAATGGGTGGAATTTATGCCGAGTAATTTACATCAATTATGTGTCGATAATGATCACCTGCACTTTTTATTATTATTTATATGCCTTTTTAAAGCGCGTGTAAAACACTAGCATGAATATTCAGCACTACCCTGCTTTAGAGAAACCAGTTTTTTTCATTATATTTTCTGCTCTAAGGCTCTAATTAGACTGGACTAATGACTGCGGTGCAAAGTGCAGCACTTGCATGTATGTCCAACACGGCCAGAGGTCAATGAGCGACCTCTGCGCACAGAAGGTTGTTTCCGCACAACCTTTCAATGCACCATATTAGGCAACATTGTAATTAACGAATGTGTCCAAAAGTGGAACGGCTTGGCTGGGTTGGGTCTTTTTGTATCGGTGAAACTCGAGGCTGAAGCGAATTCATCCAAGATATTTACCGACAGTTATGCAGTTTTTGCGAATTTAACAATTATTACGGCTTGTGTGTTTCATATAGTCGACAAAAAGAGTACTCCATGGAAAATAGGAACAAGACGAATTTTTAAAATTAAAAATTTTTAACAATAGATACAAGAGAGCTCTTGGCTCTTCTTGAATCACAGCAAAACAGATATCTCATCCACTCGTGGAAGAGGCATTGAACTAAGCAAGAAAGTATGCAGAATGGTGAATGCTTGCTCGCGACTCACAAAGACACACATCCGCTGACGCTGCGAGCAGGGAGTATTCCAATTATTCAATTCTCCGTGCTTATTCGACCTTTATTCTCTGCACACACACTTACACACATACTCGTCGCGTATTAACAACCTTGCCTGCTGCGAGCTGAGAAGCCGCTCGAAAATAAATATAAACACTCCGCCGCGCAGCACGTATAATATAGAGAAAGAAACTGTGCGCGCGGAGTGTGCAACAAGTGCAGCTTGTCGGGAAAAGGGGCAACATCATAGATTATTATTAGAGTTGCGCGCTGTGACACGCCGACTGGATAAAAGATAAGTAACAAGAAGTGCCACAATGGATATTACGCTTCTAGTGTTTACGTTCCGCCGAGCACGGACTTTCTCCCCCTCGATCATATGCATAATACGTATACATGTGTATATATAATTAAAGTGCCTTGTGTGTGCCTTATATGGCGCCAAATGCACACGTGATTTGCAGCCCGGCGCTTGGAAATGAATCATGGGCGACCTCCAGCCATTGAGTGATCAAAATCAGCTCGCAGCATGCAAAGGTCGCCTCATTCCCGCAATTACGGTGCACTCGAGGATGAATGAAACCCAATATCCCTCGCTGACGGCTAGAGAAAGGCGTTTGCAGATGCAACAAGGAAAGGAGGAATAGAATTTCATGTGTGCACAGCAAGATTGGTGTGAATAAATTGACACACTTTGTCTTGTCAATAAAACCATTTTCGCAATTTGGCAGCTATATGATGTCTGTAGCCACATATTAAGGTCATAAAATGCTTTGAAGAATTCTCCAAAACGGATGGGAAAGTAGCATGTTTGAATTTTTGACAAAGTTTACACCAGAAATCAATCTGTACTAGTAGATGAGCACCCTCTAAATCATTCAGATGGTGGGATGAGGTCGATACTAGTCTAACGGTGGGTGGTTTTTGCAATTCTAAAGATTTGGAGTTCGTAATAATTGAAAATCACGAAAAAGTCATGCTTTTTTTAATTTTAAAGTGGAATTTCTCGTAAACAAAAGAAAATCCCTCTGAAATTTTCACACAAGTTCAAACATGTTTTGGGAAAGCTTTTGAGAACATTTCGAAATCCTCAACCTTGACCTGGGTCATCAAATGAATGTTATTTCGATCGGGCTCGTTGAGAGGAATAAAAAATGCAGCTTTTTTTTAAATTGGACCACAAGGAGATACTGAAGGCTCAAAATTGTTTCGTAAAATTAATTGAATTTTCCATTTGGACGAATGATATTGCAATACCGCATGAAAGTATCTAAGACTTGGAGCCAAATCCTTTCTATTTCAAACGAAGTGTGTGAGAGCAATGAAGCGCAATGCAGGATTCGCACGCGAACCACTGCACACAAACGCGTGATGTTGACACCAATAATTGATTCTAATGGTTCGGACAGATTACACGATTTTCCGCTTCTATTTATTATAGCACGCGTGATATTTAAAGCGACACGAAAAGAAAGGCGATGTCACAATTCGAAATGCGCTGCATGCTTTTTCTGCTTCAAGGGTCACAGCGAACGTGCATTCGTTGCATTAGAGCGTTAATCCAGCGTAAAATGAACGGTCCTCCCATTGAATGGGGCAATCAAATTTATATTCAAACGATGCTCATCATAATCACTGGTTGTGAGGCCCCAGAAGATACCTTAAAGTGACTTTGCAGTGCTCATTTCCAATCAAATTCTCCGAATTTACATTAATTTATGGAATCGAGGCAAGGGTCAACGCCTTTGCCGGCAATGCAGCTTTAAACTCAAACAAAGAGGTCGTTAAAATATTAACCCGATCCGACAGCCGCAATAATGCTGTCACAATCTTTCCGCAATAGCTCCATTACCTCGATATGATAACAAGAGGTCGAACCATTTACTTCCAAGCGGGTAATTGTCACTGGTCATAAAACGCAACTCTGCGAAATTAAATATCGTAAAGCCCGAAGGCTTTGGTTTACTTAATTCAGAACAGTAAGTCGGCGAGCGATTTAATTTAATTTTATGCAGGCGACCTCATTGCTAATGCGTTCGAAAATGCAGGTCACTCATCGAGGATGTTTCTCGTTTTCGTTGCAGACGAAGGAAGAAGATGTCTAACCGTGAGGCCAGAGGTGGCGAAAATCAGCGGTCTCTTCAAAGCTGCTGATCCGCAGGGAAACTAGAGCAATCGAATCGGCTCCTGCAAATCGCCGTTTCCGCTTCTGCCAGTCCTGATTTTTTCTGCTGCAGCCGCCGGTGAGTGACCATAATAATTCGCAATCGATTCGAATTATGCAAATGTTTCCCTCTATGCTTCTTACGCCCATTCAAAAATAATTTCAAGCATTCCTCTACCTGAGTTAAGGATTGTCAATTTTAAAATTCCAGATACATTTGCGACGGTTTAAAATATTCACTTTTAAACTCGGGGGATGAAATTAAGGCCAGTAGGGGTTAAGGGGTTAGGGGTGAGCACCCCAAAACCATTTAGCTCGCCAGGATAGGTTAAGCCGAGTCGAACGATGTGCGCTTTTTGCATTTCTGACGCTTAGAACCCGAGATTTGGCGCTCACAACATTTGTAAAAATTGAAAAATTCATGGTTTTCGATATTCAAAATTGAATTTATTGAAAATGAAGCCAATTACCACCTTAATATTTTCACACACGTAACCTGACACCTTTTTTGAAGGGAGTTTTAAATTTTTAACTTATAGTGCTAGTTTTTAAAATCTAATAAACACCCGGAAATTTTCGAAAATGAGCCTTGGTTACCTTTGACCTTGAGCAATGACCTAAAATTTGGTGTTCATTCGATTGGGCTTGACGAGAGGAGTGCAATTCACACCTTAAATTTTAAATTTTGAGTTGGATCTCAATATTCGCCTACGTCGGATTATCTTGACACCGCCAAAACCGTGATTTTTGTTCCCTGCTCTTTTATGACGTAATCTCAAGGCGAGCAAATCTTGTCTTTTCATGCAACAAGTAAGCGGCGTCTTTAATACCCCCTTCGCCGGGACAACACAGCCCGTAGTAAGATTTTGCACCGACAAACTGCTTCATAAATCGGCGCACACGCAGAATCTGCGGTGTCTGCTGCACACACACACACACAACAAATAACGCGCTGGACTGCATTGAAAAGTGCGAGTTTAATAAAACTTGGTTAAAAATAAGACGTGCATGCTGCTGGCGACCACAGCTTGTGTTCCCTCTCGCTCGAGCTGGTGTATGCGCGGAGAACGAGTTTGTGGTCGCAGCGGTGCTAAAGTTAAGGGCCAGCCAGCCAACAGCGGAGCATCGTCGTCGGAGGCAGGTTCGTTTTTTGCCGCCTGGAATTCTCGGGTTACCCTTGACTTGCTTGTCTGCCGATGTTTTACCATCGGCAGCCAGCGACTCACTCTGCTCCCTGCTCCAACCGCCGAGAGCAAAATGATCTGAGCCCGAGCCGAGCGCATTTTGCCTGCTCAGTATTGTACTTTTCGCTGCTGATGAATTATGGTACGGCTCAGCTGAAGACGGACTCGAGCAAAACGGCTAAAAAGGCGGAATGGGAAAGTCACATGTCGGATCACAAAATTGGCTTGATATCAAGCAATTCACACCTGAAATTAGTCTTTACTACCAGATATAACGAGTTAAAACTTTATACAGATCTAAATATTATAACTATGCTCGAAAATTGTTTCATCGGTTTTATTTTTCTCAAGTAATTCCACTCCAAAACTAAAAAAATATGAATTTTTCTACTTTGATCTCCAAATCTCGGGTTGTAACAATAAGAATTGCAAAAACTACCCACCGTTAGACTCGTCTTGACCTCCCCCGAGCAGCTGAAGGTTGCTTATTTGCTTACTCCTTACCTCGTTCAAATTCTGAAATTGAAACCAGAGTAAGATAGATAATATTTTGCAATCAGGGCATTGTAAGATGATATTACAACTGTGGAAAAAGCAAAAAATTCAATTTTCTTTATTTTTATTTGCGGTTGGACCTAGTTTTCACTTTCAAGCTCATTAACAGACTCCTAATTCTGGTTTTTCTAAAAGAAATAAATCTATTTGAAGGCACCAGGTTACGGCCTAGATTTTTTTCTCTTTGCCGCCGCAGACACATTTATTTGGATTGGCTAATAATACCACACTTGCACGTCGCGAAATCGTTTGAGCCAGCTGTGATGTATCGGTTTTGCCATTGTGCGCGTTGTTATAAACCGCAGAGGCAGCATCGGTGAATTTATTATGCCATTCTAACGGCGCGAGAGGTGGCAGGACTCGATTTCTCAGTGAAAGAAAGGACTTCCGCCCCAATACGATTTTATCCTGATTTTATATTGACGATTTGGATAATTTTCCCAAACCAACCGCAAGCCCCCATTGTTTGGCACAATCGCGCGTGTTTCGTCACTTTCAGCTTATTTTCCCACATTTTTTTTTAACACGAGAGTGGATCTCGCTTTATGTTTAGCCGCGTGACTTTGTGATGCAAAATTCGATAGATTCTGTCTGTGGAAGGTGGGTCGTTAATCTAGATCCCTTTTACACCGCAAACGATGCAGGAAAACTTTTACTTTTAAAGACTCATTGTATGTGCAATTAAAATCTTGACCGATTCAAGAACACTTTCGTTTAACATTCATCAACGCCTTTGTGCCTCGGAAACAGATGAAAGGGAGCCCATTTTGTCGGTCAATCAATCAGATTTATTCAAATGTCATTGGAAAGGCCAGACAAACTGGTAATAGAAGCTTTTATCAAGTTTAATTGCGTAGAGAGCGAATTTCTAAAAATATCAATCCAACTTGTCGACCTTATAAGGTTTTCTTACGTAGCAGATGACTCAGTTTGCTTCCGTTTGTAATTCAAATCGGTATAGCAGAGACAGAGAGCAGGTGCGTGTGGAGGTTTTATCGAAAAGCAGCCGCACACGCGCGCACATGCATGCGTATCGCGGCGAGTGAGTTTTCCGTTACGTCTGCTTTCATTGAAAGCGCATACAGTGCATTGTGGCGAGGTGTCACCCGTGACACATGATCCCGAAAATTACCCGCTTGACCCCCTGCCTGCCGCCCGGAAAAGGACACCACGTGTTTTACATTCTTTGAACTGCTGCATTCTCACGTCTGGATCGGCTTTCAGTGGGGATAGTTAGTGAAATTTAGATAGAAGTATCCATGTTTTCTCTAAAATACAAATCAATGGCTGGTGTCTGGCTGAGCCGTCGCCAATTATTAAACAAAAACTGCCAACCAAATGTCAGAGATGTCAAAAAGGCGGTTAGTTAAGTTACTCGAAATGCTCAAATAGCTCAACGGGCTGGTAGGAAGCGCCACTTGCTGATTTTCGCACCTTTACAGCGGCTTTATGACATTTCAATCAAAGACTTCGGTTCGGGGATAGCGAAAAGATGGCCATGATTGCGCCCAATCATGGCAACGGGATTTGCTGAGCAGAGGTTACAAATTTTTATACCTGTGTGAATGTGTTGAAGATCTGGGTGGCAGCATGCGACATTGATTTAACTGAAATAAATTGGTGGTATTAATAAATCCAATTTCCACGCCTATTACGACTCTTGACAAAACGCAGACAGATTAGTGCAATCTAATGCTCCAAGTTGGCTCGCCTTGAAAAATTTGAAACACTTTAAGGAGCGACTATAATTAGCTCACGCATCAAAGAGTTAAGGACGACACAGCAGGAAATTAGTCGGCGTTGATCGCTGCACGAAAAGGCGAGTGTTTGTGGGTGACGAAGTGTCGGGCGCGGCTCATCCTTTATACAACACGAATCGGGTGCATTTCCAATCTCGGCGACGATTTCCTGCTCCAACATTTAAGTGAACAAAAACAGAGGCGCTTAACGAGCAGGAAAATGAGACCCGCCGACGCTGACTCGGTTTATTTTTGAATCCCCCGAATCCCTCAAATGCCGTTTCCTCCGTACCACAAACTGCAGTAAAATTGTATACTTTTGTAATGCTCCATTCTTCATGCAAGCCTTTCGCACGGCGATAATGGACTGACGTCACTTCACTGTAAAGCGGTCGCAACTGTAAATTTACGCATCTGCCGCGCGCACTGTTGTTTTAAGGGACCATTCAAAAGTGGTGCTGCATTGTTTTGGCATTTTACGCTGCCTGATTGCTTGTCTAGAGGATAATTGTCAGGTCGAGGCGTGAAAACGAGTGGGTTGGACAAGAGGAAAACGGATGCATTCAAATTGAAAAGGCAACAGTTTGGATTTCCTTAATCCGGCGTCCTTTCAAATAGCGAAATCCTCAACTGGACAAGTTCTAAAACACTTTGTCATCAGCTCTGTAAAGCATTTTATCTATTTTAATGATAATTAATGTCGTAGACGCGAGTGTCAGCTGTTAAATAATTTATAATAACTTAACCTCCATTAATCGAGCCACGCGGGCCATAATTCCTAAATTACTCGTCGGTGACAGGCACCAAGAAGTAATTCACGGCGCGTCAAACAATAAAAAGGATGAGACGACACCATTTCAGCTGCTGCAGCACCGAGCAGAGAAAAGAAACCGCGCGCGCGTTGCAGTAAACAAATTGGACTCGTGGGACGATCTCGAGCTGCATCAAATTAAGGCCGGCCGGTGCATATAATAATGATGCCGCGAGTGCACTTGTAGTAATGATGACTCTCTTATGCCGGCCGCTTGTAATTGCTGCATGCTGAACCCGCCGTGCTCCCGAATGTGGAGCACAGTTTCTCGCCGTGTCGCGAGCACAAATCATTTCCCATACAATCCTTCACGCACATTGCATGAAATCAAGTGCAGCTTCCTCGACGACTCACAGATGCAAAGGCAATTTGGACCACAATGAATGAAGTTCTTCCCCAGACTCGGTATTTTGAATTCATGAATAATCGCTAGAGATAAATAATAATAAATTAATAAAAAATAACGCAACTGCCTTTTAAATCATCATTAGCCTCCTTTTCCCCGTTGGCAATGCAAAAAAGATGAATTGCGAATTAGTGCTATTTGTATGAGCTTATCTGACCATCTTTCACCTTCTCAAGCAGCCTAAAAGTTATGTGCGAACTAACATTTAAGAGGTGAGATTTTCTGCGAACGGGAGAAATAGCACGCGGTGTTGTTCAACACATACGCGCACAGCGTGTTGCGCGCGCGATAAATAATTCATGGGAAAAGGCCATCAAAGGATCTGCGCTGCTGCTGCACGAGATGGCGATAAACCATCTTATCATATATAATAGTTTTGTAACGCTGCTGATTCCGCGCGCTGGCAAAAATGCGCAAAAGCAAAAGCGCAATTAGAGAGAGTTATCGAATTCATTGTCTCTCAGCTCAAAAGCATCGCGTCTCTTTCTCTCCTTTCTCGACTCAATAAAGAAGCTGCTTAATAGAGCACGGTGGATGATGATGTGCTTAAAATAATATCTCACGGTATATCACCTCTTTTTATTACAAAAAGATTAATCATAGTGCTTTCATGTACGACACTTTTACTGCTGCGAAATTTTACTACAATTTCTGTGCTGCGTGCATTTAGTATAATGTGGCGGAACTGAGAGAGCAATGCATTTTCATTCGTTTTGTTGGTGCATTCTATTAACAGATTATAATGCTCGAGTGGAAACTTGTGCGTGTGAAACGCATTCCGTTTCCGATTGTCATTCAACATCCAGCTGAGATGAAAAAATCTCACTTTTCACTCACAAAGCTAGGGATAGAAAAGTAAAGTTGCAGGCGGTTCGAAAGCTTTCTTGCGCAATTCGTTTCAAGGATCGTGTGCAGTTGCAAAATCTTCCGTCAATTGTTTATACCCAGCAAGACCTGCCAAATCGATTCAATTTTCCAAGTACCGAAGACAAAAGGCGTGAATATTTTTATTCCAAAGGTGAATCATTCCGAATCTAAAAGGGAGAAACAGAAACATACGCTCCTCTTAGTGTCGTAACGGTCGTAACATTGAAACGCAATTTTGTACTTTTAGGAAACCACAATCAGCGAGGTTTATCACTTCTTTAAAGAACAGGGTATTAAAACGTACAGAAAGTGAACGCGAATTCGATAAAAGCTTTTCAATGTCACGAGTGAAAACGGTCTAAACGGCCCCCATGAATGATTTGTGAACAGGCTCCCATTGTTTTCGAAAAATTGGCTCCGTATTATTACGTGTGTGTGTGTGTGTGTGTGTCGTGCACTTGGCCGGACGATTGTTCCGAATGCTCATTATCTTATCAAAGAGGAGTGTACTTGCTGCGTGGCGGATTTATTGCTTTTTCTCCGCAAATGTGTAATAATGGCATTGTGTTATTCAGATCGGCGACCGCGATAAAAGCAGCACAAATCCGAATGAAAAGGAACTTGTGTGTGCATTTAAATTTATCGCACAACTCATGAATGTGCGGTGGAAATAGTAATATGGCATTCCTTAAACGGAATAGATCGCTCGCGCAGATTGTACGCTGCCGCCGACGGACGACTCAAGGAAGTTTCGTAAAATGGAAAATCGCCGCAGATGAATGATTTGTCACTTCGCGTCTTATAGGGGATTAATTTAACTGCGTGGGTTTTTAATGGAATTTAAATTTGCTTTTCCTTATTCTGGGCATAGAAACGTTGGATATCTATGGTGTTGAGATTTCTCTATACCTTCTAATTTCTTCAGCTGCTCAGGCGAGGTCAAGACGAGTCCAACGGTGGGTATTTTTTGCAATTCCGATAGTTAGAACCCCAGATTTGGAGTTGATAAAACACGCAAAAGTAAAAAAAAGTCGTATTATTTCGAGTTTTGAAGCTCTCTCGAAAACCAACCTCTTACATAAGTTTACACATGTCTGGAGGGCACATTTTAAAAATTCTAAAATCCAGAGCTCATTCCCAAAATAAACAATTAACAGTGGTGACCAATGACCTTGACCTAGGACATCAAATTCGGTGTTAGTTTGATCGGGCTCGGCGAGAGGAATCTAAAACAAATCCTGCTGTTGAATTTGCACCGCGGAGAGATGAGATACTAACATCTCAAAGTCTTCCAAACTTGTTATGTAAAACCCATAAAAATTATTTATCAAGCAATTAACTATAAAAGACTGATTTATGGTGTAAATTTCGTTGAGTGTGCTTGACCTCATGGCAATTTTGTCCTCTGACCCGTGACATCCCGTCTAATATATGAAAAAATTAGTTGATCGTGTTAAATTTCCAACCCTCGTCATTTGAATGTCTGAAATTGTAGCTCTGAATATGTAATTTAGAGAAACGCGTTCGACTTTAGTGCCTTTTTAAGACACGTACTTGCTGTTGATCCATGACCCGGAAGGAGTGATTTATCCCTTCCTCGCCTTTTTGCCCTCTTTGAAGCATCGCTGCGAAAATTGCCAAGTGCGCACCGGCGGCGCCAGCAATATATCTCTGCACTCTTTCCTTTTGGCTATTAGGTCGCACGAAAATAACAGACGGGCCGATGTTCACTGCTGCTGCAGCTCTCGCGCGCCGCACATTTATCTGAATGAGCGATCCAAAAGCGGACGCTAATTTGCGCAAAAGGTCGCGCGCGCAATTCGAGCCTTTGTTCTGCTGCATTGCCTCCTTTCTCTCTTCCTTAAATTTCGCAAAACTCGATCTGGGGCAAGTAAACGACCCAAAATCGAGAAATCAAATATTTTGAAATTTATGACCGAGGGAGCGGAAGTGAATTCTTTCCGGCGAGGATTCATTTTTACGAGATTCCGCGTTTAATTCGGATTTCGTCCAAGGGAAGTTGTAAAAACCAAATTTTTTTTACTGCCTGATCCCATTTTGCGCACAACAGCCGTAAAACTTCATACGCGTCTTCTTCCTGATACAAATTTTTCGATGTCGCCGCGTCCGCCTCTTGGTTTTACGACTTTGCGAGTCGCGTGCGCCGTCTAGACGCGCTCTGTCTGCTACCGTCCGTGCATTGTGATGCAGAAAAGCGGAAAAGCGAGCATTGGTTGACAGCAGGAAGATGCTGCATCGGGGAAATCGAAAATGATAATGTGTGTGTATGTTTTCTCTCTGCTCCGCGGGTGCGTGATGGATTTTTAATGATGTTTTTGCGGTCGGCGCTCAGAATATCGCACTGCTGCTAAAATGAGATGCTTTGCCAAAATGAAATACGTCCAAAAAGGGTCGTGGTGCGCGTGCTGGTTTTCTCTAATGATGGAGCGAAATGGATTTTTTTCATTCAGAACATCTTTTGTTGATGCGGCGCTGCAGAAGAAAGTGTGACTTTGAATGGAAATGAAATGCCAGATATTTGTGCGAGTTTATAATCTGGGATTGACCTGAAACCGCGAATAGAAAAATAATTATTTACTGAAGTTTACATCAGTTAAAGTTGTGCTTTACAGAGGCCAAAAATTAAAGATTGCAAACTTTTAAACGATTTTCGAAAAAAATTTAAACAACCTTTGCAATTTTTAGTTTTTTTCCGATTATTTAGATAAGTATTTTAAGAAAGGTTTATATTTAACCAATTTTCTGAAATGATTTGCTTTTTAAAATTGCAAAAACACTATAACGCAAAGAACAATTATTACTCCATTCTTACCGAGAGTACCTTCAATTTTCGCATGTCATATGATTTATCGATTTGAAGCGAATGTGCAAATTCTTGTTTCCCGCAGCGAGAGTCAGTCAGCATGCGGCACGTATTGCAATCTGCTTTCTTTCTCTTTCATGTTCGTCGCACATTGTGTATTGTTTTGGGACAGGTTAATAGTTTAATTGGCGATCACAAAGTGAAATCGAGTCGGCATTAAACAAACACGCCGCGCACGCTGACCAGCAATTATAAAATACTCTCTCGCATCCTTTTATTTTTATTTTCCCATTTTGTCACCGACTGCGCTGCGCCGGAGTGACTCACAGAGATCGAGACCAGACTCGAGGGCAATTAAACCGGCACCTGTTTTTGTTTTACAAGCGCGCGTGTTCCAATTTTTCTTTCCTCTTCGCGCTGCAGGCTCTTTTGGAATGATGCTGCGGCTAAGCCGAGAAGAATTATTTTGCCATTACAGTGACACAAATCATGAATTAGGAAGCGAGACGTATTTCGTTAATAAATTGCTGTTGCTCCCCACAACATACTGGCGCGAACTTTCTCGACAGAAAATGCATGCTTGCGGTGATAAGATAATTGGCTTCCTCCTTTTTGGGCGCTTGCATAATTGATTTTTCAGAGGTCATCGGGTTTCTCAAAGAAAGCGCTCGCGGCGTAAATGGACCATTCAAAAGTCCTTGATTGAAAAATATTAATAACAAAAAAAAGACAAATTTTAAAGCTTTGCAGAACATTTGTGAAAAATCCTTTCCCTTTATTTGGAATACATTCTAAATTTTTGAGAAAATCTGCTTATAAGTTTGCTTGCTATTCAAGCACTGTATAATCACGATTTATTTCCCAATTTAGGGAATTTTCCACAAAATTCGCTCTCCATAGGATAGATTGCGACGAACGGGATCAAAATCGAGCGAAAAGTCGATAAATTAGTCCAAATCTGAAATTTAACTGTTCCTCAATCCGGATTTTAGAGATAAACTGTTGCTAAATTTCACAAAAAAATATACTCAATGAACTTATTGCTACTTCAAACGCTTGACAGACAATTTTTTTCTCACACAAATAAAGCTTATAGGCCAATTAAAATTGCACACTTGTAAAAAGATAAAAATAATGTTCCATGGAAGCCCAACACATTATTTCGTATTCATTTGGAAAAAACTGCCTCTTGCTGTAATTCAACCATCTAATTTGGCCGTAATCGTTTTCTCGCAGCTGAAAATTTCTTGCGTCAACAGACATAAAACGTTAATGTCCGCTATGGCCGGCGCGCGGCTCCTTTTAATGTTTTCCAGCAGCTCACAACTCACAACGGCGGCGCACAAACGCAGCTTGTCTTTCCCTGCAAGTTGCAAGTCATATTTTTGTGCACACACACCAGTACTTTCGATTTTACATCACGAATTAAACACAACGCTCAGTCAAATCTATTCATTATGATTTGATATTTTCGGCGAGAAGGACAACAAAACGTGCCTCTCGCAAACAAAAATCCAGCGTGTACAGTACCATGGGAACATATTTCGAGGATTTACAGCCTCGCTAATGGAGCCGCAAAAAAGCAAATCATGCCAACTGAAAGGCTCGGCAAACACAATGCCAGCTAATGGCTGATGAATCGCGGACGCGCTGATTGGGCGTTTATGAATTAATTTCGCACAAGTTCAAGGCTAGCTGCAGACGAAAATCAAACAATGACCGCCAGGAAATAAGTGCAAAATAAGCAGCGCCGTGAATGGACGCTCAAGCGCGTGATTTTACTTTTGATGGGAATCGCTCTTGGGCGACGGGTCCAGCAGTAAAATCTAGCAGACAGCTGTGAAATTGCAATGAAGGATTGGCGCCGAGAATCAAGGCCTCGAAAGTGAATTTTATAATGTATTCAAAGGCTCTTGACTGCGTGATTTTGAACACGACATTTTAAATTTAAAAACTAGCGTAAATTAAAGGTAGTTCACATTTGTTTAAACAAGCATTTTTGACAGTTTCAATTGATTTCCAAGGGTCGAATTATAATCCTATAGGTTAGGCAGCCGAATCGCTCGATTGACAACTCGAAAAACCTAGCGAAATATGACATTCAGAGAGAGGATTGGCTGTTTGACGCAGTGCTTGCCAAAGATCGAGACGGCAGCGCCACAGCAACAGCCAGTGCAATTAATTGTAAGCAACGGCTGGCTGACCTGCCTTTCGCTTGACTCGATTGCGCTGGCTGTCGCTGTGGCGCTGCTGTCTCGATCTTCAGACTAAAAAACGCCGAAGTAACGGTTTACACCAATTTTTAGCTGCCCAAGCTAATTCAACCCTCGCAGGAGTCAAAAATGGAAGTCCAGTGCTTCTTGGAAACCTCTTATTTGGATTTCATTTGATTTTGATTGCAATAATCTGATATTTTGGCTATTTAGTTTTGTCATTAACAATAATATATGATAAAATTAGGGTTATTTTAATTTCTTCACGTATAGAGATAAAAACTCACGCATTTTAAAATAATAAAAATGGGAACTTGTTTCTTAAAACCTCTTTCACTGGAAATAAAAAATCTCATATAAGCTGAAGAAGATATAATCTCGGTCAAAACGAGCATAAAATAAAAATTAGCGCAGTAGAAACACATCCTACAAACATAATTGGCATTTGTAGTAAGTACCGGAAAGGAAAACGACTCTCATATAATGCAGCATCAGATGTCACGCATGGCGGTCACATAAAAGCAGCGCGACTTTCTTTCTCCGTGGAGCAGCTCCAGGAGCCGATCAGTGGATCAATCGGTCGGTTGAAATTTATTTCAGCTCCCACGCACCAGTCAGCCGGCGCCGAGCGTAATGTGGCAGGCAGTCTTCCTTTTTGCCCGAATGAACGCTTGGGCGCACTCGAGCTGTTACATTTCGACTGCCGGTGTGCGAGTGCAAAAGTGAGAGTGTGTTAACTCGCGTCTCATGCTATTATTATTCTTTCTGGTTTGTCCGCAAAGCAGCGTAAAATTGCGCGCCGCAGCACGACGATCCGTTTTCGGGCAAAATGATTCCCCTTATCTGAATGCGCTTAATGACCGTTGTGAAATCGAGATGATGATCATGTGCACCGGCTGAGGCGTTATCTCGCCCGCCAGTAATGGTGGGTATCAAATTTCCCCTTTCAAAACGCCTGCTCAGCCAGCGTTCTGTTTGTTTTGCTCGGATTCGTTTTAATTTTTGATTAATTGCGGCTGGTTATTTACTTAGAAGAAAGTTGACGTTGGCCAGCTGATGTGGAAAATTTACATCTTTAACAAATTGATTGCTTCTGTTCAAATTTTGAGTCATCGAATTTTAATATGATTAATCGGTTGCTTTCACAGTTGTAAGTGTGCACTCCATCAATGCAAATTTGTCAAAGTCGCGCTCTACGGGCGCCGCGCACTTATGCACCATTATAAATCCAATTGTTCCAGTGAGTGGGCGAGCAAAGTACCGCGCGTAATAAATCGCTTCTTGATTGAATTATTGAACTGAAAACAAAAGTGAGAAACGCAGTAAAAGGAACTGCTTCCTGTTTGCCGGCAGCAGGAAATTATTATTGTAAAATGGTCAGTGCAGGAGTTCGCATTGCGGCTGTTGAATTAGTGAAATCGTTACGCTGTTATGAAATAATAAATACGACCGGAGAATCGGACTTGGCAATTGCGCTCACACGCTCAAAGGCTCTGCCTGCGGTTTTCGATATTCTCATGTCAGAACTGGCAAAAAGGTCGGTCGCAGCTCCAGCGCGCGGAGAGTGAATGGAAAACTCTTGGGTTTGTTTGCACAAAAATGACGGAGAGTGTTTACAACACCGGCTGTGATTTTTGCGGGCGTTTCAATGCCATTCTCACGCTGGCTTGCGTTGGCTCGGGAAACAATGATCTAGAACGAGTGCACAAATGAAGCTGATGTTTTGTCGTCGCTCTAAGTGACATATCCAGTTTGCTATTTATTCCGTCAGCTGGAAAGATTCGTATCAGATATCGGATGCGAATATTATTTTTCTAGTGCAGTATTTTATTTAATAAAATTATTTGTAATTGAAAGCATGCGCATCAAAATTAGAATAAAACTCATTGGATTGAATTTATAATGCCAAGAAGCCAAAACTACACTCGCATAGTTTTCAAAGGAATTCGTGCGAGAAATTCTTGTAATTTTCGGCGTGCGTAAGATACCGGAGGCGCATTCGAGCATTGCCTTCCAAAAGTATAGTCAGTTTTATGGCGTGCTTCCATTCGTTATAATTGCAAGCAAAAATGGATACTTCTGAATCAATCATTGCGATAGCTTTGGCCGGTGTATCAATATTAATAATCGGTTCAAATCTATTTTTCGTTGGATACAGATCGAAAAGAAACATAACAGCTAGAGAGGTTTCTCTTTATGGACTTGCTGCGGTCAATTCTTTGGTTCGCATTCTCATCATATATTCTACAAAGATTTTTAACCTATACTCAATTGTCCGTATATAGGTTGGGATTGTCACGGTATTCTGGTTATCTTCATTAAATAGAAACTGCGAGGAAGAGCCAATGAGTGCTAATGGGCACTTCAAATGTGTCTTAATACTGCCTCACATGATCGACGCCGCAAACTTCACATCTGCTCTAATCCTGGCTTACATAGTTGCTGGCAATTTGAAATTTGGATGCCTTCCTGATGTTAACAAAAGGTATTGATTAAGGTATTATTTAAGTTTTTTTCACATTTCATTTCATAGAAACGCAATGTGGTTTGTCTTATTTGCGTTCATCTGTGGATTAATCTGTGTGCTGTCGTCGTCTCTGGAGAAAACCAGCTTTGAAAATTGCGTAAGTTCATCAATGCATTTTCTTAAAAAAATTATCTTACAATTAGATGACTACTGTCTAGCAGAATCGCACGATTCCAGTGAGAGAGAGATTTGTCGTTCAGAGGGCTTCTTTGGTGATTACAGCGTGTTTATTAACGTTCATTATTTATTCCATACACCTTTTGTCAAAGAAGTTTGGGTTATATGATACCAACAGCGAAAAGATGACTGATGTAAGTAAACCAAATTTGCGGACAGCTAAAATTAAACTGATTAAAATATCCGTCTATTTCAGCGGATATTGTTCTGGATTTTGTTCGTGCGCTGTATTATGGAGGCTAGTGACGTATTTTACGTGATTCATAAAAAGAACACTGCTTCTGATATAACACCCATAGTTCATGCATGCTTTATTATAGTAGAGATGATTGGTAACTCTTTATTCTGCACAATCATATCGTGCTACATTCCATATGAAATGTATGCAGCTTGTTCAACCAGTGCCCAAGATGACAATTGCGCAATTCCGAGTGCGAATGGAGCAGCAAGTGGTCAAGAGGAAAATGGCTCAATCTCCAGTGTAAATGAAGATTTTTCAGAAAGTGGTCAAGAGGTAATTGGCTCAATCTCCAGTGTAAATGAAGATTTTTCAGAAAGTGGTCAAGAGGTAATTGGCTCAATCTCCAGTGTAAATGAAGATTTTTCAGATAGTGGTCAAGAGGTAAATGGCTCAATCTCCAGTGTAAATGAATATTTTTCAGGAAGTGGACATGAGCGTTTCGAAATGATAGAAATGAGGCGTGTTCCACCGAGTTTCCGCCATTTAGCATACCTTTGACCCCCTGAAAACTCAGATGCAATTCCAACTTGTTTCATTTTGCGAAGCCGTCATAAACTAAATGTGAGGAAGCATGCGCTCCTAATTATTCGCAAACTAGAGTCTAAGTGGTTTGGATCAAGATTATAGACATTTCAGGCAGCCTTATGTCTGTTTCAACCTATCAATACCGAAACTATTTTGCTCTTTTAGATTTTATTGCAAACTATGATGACTCTTAACATATCTATGTTAATTTCATGCGATTGATTAGATTTAGTTTATGTAAAAAGTGATTCATCTTAAAGACCGTCTTTGTCGAAGTTTCTGAGCACACCAATCGATTCTCGGGGGTAGAATTATGCAAAGTGGATATTTTTCCGACCAAAGAGTCCAGCGCGACGTGCATAGCACAAGTACAACTTTTCCCGCCAAAACAATATGAATGCGAGAAGTGCGCATGCGTCAGAGGTGGCTGGATCTCACAAAGAAGTCATTCGTACAGGCGGTCTCTCTGCAAGTGCTCAAACCAGCTCTGACGCATGCGCACTTCTCGCATTCATATTGTTGTGGCGGGAACAAAGTTCTTCGTCGCGCTAAACTCTTTGGTCGGAAAAAATATCCACTTTGCATAATTTGACCCTCGAGAATCGATTGGTGTGCTCAGAAACTGCGTCAAAGACGGTGTTTAAATAAAACATAAATATATTAGCATGACACTTTGCTATTATTTCAGATCCTTTACTTGAGTTTTAAAAAATATTTTTTTGCCTTGTACCGATCGCGATTGCAGGAGCGCCCTAGTAAAAAATATTTTTAATGCACACACGATATTAAAAAAAGAGGAGCAGCAAGCATTTTCACCAGAAATTACCTCAATTCTTCACTCAAGAGGAATGCATATTAATTATCAATTTATGAAACTGTTCTTAATGTTGATTTGTGTGGTTTGGTTTGAGCTCTGGAACACAAATTTCCAGGTCAAACCATTTGCGGAATTCCGGAAATAAAAACGGATATTTTTTAAATATTATGAGAAAATTCATCACCATTGAAGAAAAATTCTTATAATTCCTGAAAGTAAAGGACATTCCAAGCATATTCATATATTTTCAAATATATTGCTCATCATTTTGTTGACAACTGGTGCTGAGGATGCCATTTGGAAGAGCGTAAAGGACAATGAAGATTTTCGCTGTGTGCATTGTGTTGCTAAGCTTTGTTCTATGGGCATCAATTTTGATTTTGGGCATCAATGTGATCCGCGCCATTACCAAAAGAAAAATGTCAACCACAAACCTTCTGCTGAATGGCCTGGTTGTGGCTGATATCTTCGTAAGTTTTATTTTTAGTTCACCGCGGAGCAATAATTATAAACATTTGTATTTCTAGGCGGGCCACACCATTTTGTATAATATAGCCATAGCTGTATT
Source organism: Cloeon dipterum (assembly GCF_949628265.1). Taxonomy (NCBI): domain Eukaryota; kingdom Metazoa; phylum Arthropoda; class Insecta; order Ephemeroptera; family Baetidae; genus Cloeon; species Cloeon dipterum. The sequence goes on along the minus strand of NC_088788.1, from coordinate 36,212,612 downwards.
CCACAATGTGCGTTCTAAAATACAATTAGACTTCCGCCGTTTCATCATCTATTGCTACATGACGTCTGAGCCGAGTCTGGCCTTGCGAATTACGACTACCACCCTCCTTGCTATCCTAGTCTGCTTTTTTTACTTCAAATACAGAAGCGATGAATTCTCGAACTGCACTCAGTTTGGCTTAGGGTATGACCGTAATTACATAACACTCCTTTCATGCTTGTGATTAATTTAGAGCTGCCTGTACGGCGATCTCATGTGCGTTTGGCATCGGATTCTGTGTCTTTATTGCAGGATTGCTGCACCCCCAAATAATAACGTTCTCACCAAGAGACTGCGCAAGTTTTAAATTTCATATATAGGTATTAATAAAAGGTAGCATTTTTTCGCTGTTCAGATTCCAGGTGTCATGCCAGTGAAGCAAAACATATTTTCCTTGTTCGTGCTGTATGCAGTGGTAGCCACATTGCTTGGTTTATACAACCATGTCTTCTATAAAAGGTTGTCGCGTGACCTTATTGAGGCCGACAATAAGTTTAAGGTATTATTTTGGTTAAAATGAAGCTTGGATAAATTCAGAGAAAACAATTTTCAGATGTTGTTGTGGATATTACGTCTGCACTGTATTTTGTGGCTGCCGGATTTGATTCTCACGATTGTCGCTCAAAGAACCGCCACCAGAAATTTTTTTGGAGTCGCGTATTACGATTTAGTCATCGAATTGAACGATTGCACTTCTCTGCTGGCGTTATCCACCTCTTTCACCAATCCTTTGATGATCTATTTGTTTCCAGACAGTCATGAAGACTTCGGTCAGGGTAGCCCTAATCACGAGAGTGTGGGTGAAGATGGCGCGGTGCCGTCAAACGAGAATGAAATTGAATTGAATGTGGTGTAACCCTCCACAACTCAGGAAGCGAATGATTATTACGTCTAAAATGATGTTACTAAATACTCTGATTTTTAGGCTTAAAAAGATTTCAAATAAAATGTAAAACTGTGAGCACTTAAAAATATTTAAAAATAGACGGAAATAAAAGCAAATGTGTGTATAAGATATATTTATTGTTTTAATCACCGCCTTGTTTAATTAATAACATTTTTATTAGGGTTTTAAACTGACAAAAAATACATAATGGTGCAGCATATGCACTTAAGTTAAACTTTCTTCCCACTTCATCCGCTCTCACCGTTTAAGCTCAGCGCCAAATTAGATTTAAAGAGCTTTGCAGAACTAATCTTGCGCCAAAAGCACATTCGTGTTTTCTTTCACACACTCGCGTCAGCTCACGGGGAGAGTATAGTGAAAAAAAACTCGGCTGCAAGCAGATTAGCAGAATATACACACACACACACACACTCATCCAGTTGATGTTAACACGAGAAATTTCCTTGTTAGGACGCGTAATTAAAATTTTCGCTTTCTTCCGTGAGATAATAAAACACATTTTCGCATAACAGGTTGAGTGCAACCAGAAAATAATAATAAAAAATAGAATGAGGTGCCAGCTAGCATCAATTTTGTTTTTAACAAGCTCGAGCGAGTGCGAGCGTCATCGTTTGAAATTATTTTTATCTCGTGCTCTGCACGCCTAATGCATTTGAAAGTGGCTGCTGTGGGCATTGCAAAATGAAATGCTTTCTCCTAATGAGATGCTTTCATGATTGTCGTCCACTAGCAAGACACAGCCACCCACGTCTTTTGGCAGAAGACGCCCACGGCGATAGTAAAAGTTGCAAAGGACGCGTCCTTGTTGGCCATTTCCTCATCGGTCCACGGCGCGAAGGCTGGAGAAATATTTCATGGGGAATTCCTGGCATTCCATATATTGATTTCCATTATTCGGAGAAAGGAATTCTTACCTTCTAAGAATTTGTAACAGCTCTTAATTTTATGCAGCGCTAACAAGTAACAGGAGTTTAATTCGATCGGAGGATGTATCCCTTTTAATCGTCCTTCGCAACATACATAATGCCACTGAGCAATTAAAATTGAATTTCTCTTCTGCAATTATGCAGCTCACTCTTGATCCGTTTCCTACGCCGGCCGGCCTGTAATTTATGCGTTTCATCGCACCGGGTGTACAACAAACATGCATTCACAGGCAAGGAAGTAATTAATATTCAGCTTTATATATTATGCACTTTTTGTTGCCGGCCGCGCGGTTTGAACAAACAAAACAGTTCTCTCCGAGGATAATTATTATAACACCGACTAATTAAACTGCGGTGCTTGAGACTCCTGGAAGAGAGGCTAAGGAATTATCGCGCACTTGATTATTATATTAAGTAACTATCTGCTTTCCCCGAGACCGGCAACTTTGTCAAATTGCCACGCATTTGTAGCCAGGAAATCAGGCACCATTACACCGCAGATGAATGAATTTGAGACCTGCCGCTAAACCGCTAATTTTCTCCTCGCCGGCAAATAAAGCACACACTAATCCGTGGCAAATTGGCAGAAAGTCGGTGCGCAAGAACAATGCGCACCTCAAAGAGCAAACATTCGAATAATCTGCTTAAAAAATCGAGTCACGATTAGGTAAAAGTTGGCTGGCTGGACACGCGGTGAAAAAGTGAGATTTTCAACAGGAAGGGAAATTCATCGAGCAGACAGGGGTCGCAAGGTTAATTTCTATATTTCGTGCATGTGTTAAATTTCAGCGAAATAGCATTGTGCGTCGCGTCGGGATCAGCTGATCGCGAGTGCCATGTGTGCGAGCACAATGAGACACGCGTGTCTCTATAGGTGATTATTGGGTCGTGCGGCGTTTCTTTTCCGGCCGAAAGGTCGTTGCATGATCAATCGCGACGGATAAGCAAATGTGCACATCACGCATATCCAACCGTACTTACAGGTTAGGAGGAACAAGTACGCGCCGCTGCTTTTCTATTGAAATACAAAAGTGTGCGTCTTTCACTGCTCGTGCACTAACGGTGCTGACCCCTTAAAGGCCGTCGGCGGTGTCACCAACACGTCCTCAAACACAATCTCGTGACGCGTTCTCTTCATCTCGTGCACATCGCGAAAATCGATTCTGCTCGCCTTTATGCGCCGTCGTATTTTGGGGCCAAATGTGAACATGTCAAGTGCGGCACATTTTTCAAGGCACCCATCTCCGCATCGTATGCTGATCTTGTGTCAGAAGAGCGCAACGCAGTTTTTTTTAGAAAATTTGTATGTGTCCCTAATATAAGACTGACATTGGTGGATTCTTTTACCTTTTATTAAGAGAAATATGGTGTTTTTCGCTATAATTCGAACGTGTTTGATAAAAGATGACAATTTATTAAAGGAGTAGCGATAAATCACCATTTAAAGACATTTTAATTGCCTTAATTTCTTCAATATTGGGTGATTAAAATTTGTGATTTTCCTAAAATTTCTGGCTCTGGGAGAATCGCATGCAGGAATAATAAGTTTATAAAATCAAACTTCATTTCAATTTTTTTCGTCCTGGTAATCATCTTTACAAACGGCTTTTCTGGTAAAGCAGTACGTGGGGTCTACAATGTAGGCAGAAACTCAAATTGGATCAGATTTGTTGACAGCAGGCAAATAAGCACACGACGTAATATGCAAGCATTTCTCAAGCAAACAAGGTATTTGCAGATTGCGTGTTAATTAAAAGACTACATTTACCTTGGGGCTCACGTGTTTGGATAATTTTGCAAGAATTTTGTGTGCCATTGCAAAAAATTCCGCAAAATACACGATAAAAGTTAAGGAGACTAGTTGTGCCATCCGAACTTGGGCAAAGCTCGCTCACCCAAAACCTGCTGGGTTAGAGGGCAAAATAATTAGCGACTGTCGCATGCCGATCAACGCGCAGCAGAAAACAGGATGAGTACGGAGAGACCATCACGTAGGCACCTGTCTCAAAATCGCCATTATTACCCATAAAATTCCTTTCGAGGGCTGCATACTGGTCAATTACACGCATGTTTTGCGAAACGCCGTGATGCGCCTGACTCAATTTCTAAATAACGCCAGCCTTATGTTAATTTGCCTGGAAAACTGGACGCTCCGGTTTTAAAATTGTAATTTAAATTCATCTCAATGATGGTTTTTCCTACTCTAGGAACCTGATGTCATTTTCGCGATTCATCTGCCGTCCTTGTTTGTTTGTATTTCATAAATTTAGGTAACTAGGTATGATGTTTCAGCTGCGGGTATACGTGCGTATTTTTATTTGGAGAGCAGAAAAATAAAATTAAAAAATTTACGTTATTAATTGTAATTTCGGTGGAGCTTTCAGGGTTTTGACTGTGTTGTTTGTTGCGTTAAACGCTGCTTCATTAAAAATCCATAAAACTGCTTCTGGCGAGAGTCATAAAAGGCAATATTAAAATTACTTAACTAAAACGACACGCGGACCTCTCCGCTATACAGCCCTGTTGCATAATAATTTACAAAAACGAAGCTCCGGTTCGTAAAACGATTATGACAATTTTAACGAAATAGCTGAAAAAAGCGTGCCCTGTGGAACACACATCGCGAATTGCAAACTTTGTTAGTTTAATAACACACACAGCATTTTGTTTCTTATTCCAAGACAAGTACTCTAAATTAGTTTGCACAAATATGGCAAAAAATAAAAGAAGGCATTGTTGTTGTTGCGGGATGAAAATAATGACTGTGTTTTGCGCAAGTGAATTGCTTTATATTGTGCAGTTGTTTAGCTTGTTAAGAACTCTTACCTTCTCGCGTATGTATGCTTACTTGGTAAATTGGTTGTATGCTACTGGAGAAAAACAATGGCTCGAAACAAAATGAATGCACCCCGAAAATCACTAAAAATTTAATTTTGAAAAATATATTTGGAGCTGTATTTGTATTTATTAACTTTGGCTCGTGCGGCATAAAGGCAAGAGAGGCGTAGGCCACGAATAAATATAGTAAAGTTTGTCAGGAAAGACCTTCCTGACCGCTGCGTGCTCCGTAGCAAAGCTGCGAGGCAAAGAGCGAGCGCGGCGCACGGTGGAAGGGGCGCCGCGGCAAACGCGCCGCGCGTTTTCTCCCATTGCAGTCAGTAGTGATCGAGTGAGCGAGTAGTGAACGTGTGCCACCATGCCTGTTCCAGAGTGACTGCTGCTGACCGGACATGGGCTCGATCGCGGCTGAGTCGCGCCAGCTCACCCCCATGCCGTCCCACCACCACCCCGGGGGCGGCCTCATGGTCACCAGGCCTACCAGGTGCTTGCTGCTGCTGCAGGGATGCCTGGCCGTCAAGCTGCAGCGGGTGTCCACCCTGATCAACACCCACCCCCATCAGCAACAGCCCCACAAGCAGGGCCACGAGTTTTGGATGTACGACAGTGGCTACCGGCTCTTCCAGGTCAGTTTTTTGCCTTTTTTCTTACTTTTGAACAGTGATTTCGAGATAGGACAAGCATAAGAAAATTTTATTTGGAACTTTTTTGCTTCTAATGGCGGAAGGGAGGCGGAAAATTAGCTGACCAACTGCAGTAAATCTTGGAACACTAAATCATTTCAGTTAGTGGCCCTAAAAAGGGAAGATTTTGTCTGCAGAGCTGCGGAGAAGTGGCCAACCAGAGCAGATGATAATCTCATATGGACACATGGTTTTCTATTTGTGCTGCTGCTGCAGAGGGAAAAGGCGGGAGCTGCAGACCAATCCCCTTAAAACTATTTTTCTGTTCCAAGACCACTCGCACCCCTATTTTCTAGACAGCTGAAGAATAGTTTCTTGCGTGATATATCAAAAGAAACAAACCTCTGGCGCATTGTTAACATCTGCCTCTCGCTTAACAGAAAATTCACATTCTGATCAATTTGCTCGAGCAGACGAATTTCCATAAATGTGTCATGAGCCCGGCCTCCCCCTTTTGCCAGTCGTGCAATCTTGATGGGCGTCGTGGAGAGCGCATTAAGAAGTCCCCAGACGGTGCTGATAAAACAGAGTAAAACGGGAGCATTTTGAGAACGACGAGCCACTCGAAAAGGGACAACAAAGGGAACCCCGCGCGGAAATTTCTTACTCCCTGCCAGACGGCGCGCATTATCTGCTGGGCGAGCTGAGCTTTTCTTCCTCCTCGACAATGTGTTCCCTGCTCGCTTTTGATCTTGATGTATGGCATGGCTTCGGTTTGCTCTGAGCGAAAACATTTTTGTAACAAATATATGTGAGAGCACGCCACTCCACTTTTTTACTCTCAACTGGAGGCAAAAACTTTTAAGGTGAAGTGTCCAATGGGCTGAATGAATTTCGCCTTGGAACGGCTCCAAGTGAATATTCGTCGTCTGTGAAATTGGCATTGTTTTAGCACGCTTGTTCCGTGAAAATTCGTTTCAGCAGCGTTCAATCGTGCTGTGATGTTTTTGTAGTGGTGCTTGGCGTAATTCTACCATTTGAATTCAGGGCGGATTCGCTGCTTATCTGTTTAGAAACTCCGCTCAAGCATTTAACAAGGGGCGCAAGCCGTCGGATTGTTCATTGTAATTTTTTTATTCGTCGTGAAATGATTTCGCCGAGTCATTTTAAAATTTGCATATTTTGATTTACAGCTCATTTGCATTTGGAGCCCATCTCATTCATTCTAATTTAAAAGAAAAAGAAGGTCCAACTTACTCATAACTCTCTTTGAAGAATCACTTTTGCCTTAAAATTTTATCTTTTTGCGTCCACTGAATGAGTAAAAGTCATCTCAGCATCGTAAATATTCGCTGTAATGCGTTTGAAACTTACGCTTGGCCTTGACTGATCAATTAATTTCTTCGGAACTCGCTGCTTTATGATCTAGAGAGTGCGAAGAGCAAACAAATAAACATCGCTGCCCACAGTTTATAGACGCGCGAACCTTCACGAAAGGTGCCAATGGAAAGGGCCAACACCTGTTGAGAGCAGCATAAAAGATCGTACAACGCAAATTTGCACCTGATCAAACAACAATGAAGCAGGAATAAGAAAGAAGGCCTCGTTGCTCTCTCGAGAGAGCGATATTGACACTGAACTCTTGCGCCGCGTGTGTCGGAGGAGAACATAAAAAATTCAGCAGCGCACTAAACCGACGCACCTTGGCTGAAAGGTCGCTTTTAAAATGACGTTATCTATCTTTGCAAATAGGTGCAGCGATCGGATTTTACAGGCATTGTTGCAGGTGGGCGTGCACACGATTCCTGCGCCAGTCGTGAACCTGGCTCGCATTCCTGCCGGAGTAATCTTTAATTATAGCGAGAGTGTGGGTGAGTCACCTGCTCCGCGCGCGCACTCATACAATTTTCTGCTCAGCTTTTGCTACAGGTGTATGTGTAGCGACTTTTCTTCAGCGAATTGCCGTTGGCCACCGATTGCGATAATGAAGTATGCATGAATAATAATCAGTCTGACGCCGGGCAGACACAGCAGGGCTGAATTTTTTGCTGCTCCCCAGGGAGGTCAAGCGGATTCGCAATGACTGCTAGGCGCGGATGATGGATTGGGCAATATGATATTTTTTTTATTAATGCGTGCCGTGATTGTGAAGGGTTCGCTTTTTAAATATTGTTCCGAGTTGTAAAAAATCTTAATTAGAGCACCTAGATTTTACATGGTCAATATCTCAAATTTGACCCTTCAAAATCTGCTAAGAGATCATTAAAAGTTGAATCTATCAAGCTAAGTTACCACCTGAAATTTCATTTTTTGACTGTATACAAGTAGATTCCTGAGGGTCGAATTAGTTTAGGCACTCGGTCGACAGTCCGACATGTCATGCCAAAAATCGGCGGATTTGTAAAATTCATTACTTTAGCGACAAGTACTCTAGCGACCAATCAAAGAAGGGCGCAGTTCTCTCTGATTGGCCAGATCGAGACAGCAGCGCCATAGGGACAGTCAGTGGAAGCGAGTAAAGCGACAAGTCAATCTGTTGGCTGACCTGCCTTTTGTTATTTGCCTTAACTCTCGCTGTGGCGCTGCTGTTTCGATTTCAGGCAAGCACCTGAGTCCAATTCAGAGAACCACTCTCGTCTCTGATTGGTCGCCGGCGTTCCTCCGGCACTTTTTGTCATAAATCCAGGAATCCTTCATTCTCTTTTTAATGATTATCGTCTCCTGCCTTAGAGTTTCCTGGACGCCAACTTGAGATGCTTTTGGAATCCGTCCCTGTTAGAGGCGATGCGGCAGCTGCAGTACCAAGGGTACGTTGCACCTGGAGTGCTCCTCGTGTCAGCAGACCCTTGCGCACTGGAAATCATCAGGGCCGCGTGGGGCAGGAAAACACTGCAGCCACCGTCCAACCACATCGTAACCCTTGTTGGTGAGTCCGATTTTTCTTTTATTTTCAACCGGAATCCTAGAATTTTATTGCTGTTAATTTGGCTTAATCGTCGAGCAAGGCCATTCCAGAGTCTGATCTATGCAGTTATAATAGAGACGACGCCCAATTAGGAATTCCTTTTCCTTTTTGTGCTCTTCTCTCGCGCCGCTTGATAATTACATCAGCTCTGACATGTGAAGAGCATGTAAATTACAAAATACGTACGATAATTGCTGCCGGGATGTTTACCGACGAAGTGCATTCCCGCTGCTCACTCGAAAGGAGCTCCGGGATATTTGCTGGAGAGCTTCGTTATAATTATCACAGAGAGCGGTTGACAATAAAAAATCCGAAGGCAGGGCGAACTGGACCAGTTTTCCCTTCCAAGCAAGATTTATGGCATTTTAAAATTTTACTGACCTGATTGAAGAGAGAACATTTCCGCCCATAAATTTCCCCACCCAGCAGTTCGTGCCACGTGAAAAAAATACGTACGAATAAATAAATCTGATTGCAACCTCAGAGGAAAATGCACACGATTCTTTTCGCGCGGAGGAGTGCGTTCGCCTTGAATCGGGCTCGGAAAAAGAAGTGATGTAATGCGAGAAAAGGTCAACACGACTCCCTCACCTTTGTAAAATATGTATTCATGGCAAGTCGATATTAGTCACCTGGCAATGAGATGGCTCGCGTTTTTACAGCCGCGGTTTTTGCCCAAGCACACACACTCGCATGCATGACATCATTTATTCATCATACACATATTGGATCAGCACCGACCAGTTTTTCAAACCGCACACTGACGCATCAAAGCAGAAGTGTAATGAAAAAGGTGTCTGATGCTGGGTGCTGGATTTACAGTTAATTTTCCATGACCGCTCAACACGCAGATGTATGCATGAAGGACGCGTGACCGGCACGTTGTTTCGCAAACAGGATCTTGTGAATTCGCCAAATGCAAATCCAAGTTGGGTATTAACCGAAATTACAGTTACATTTTTTTGGGATTTAGTTAGAAATCCGTGCCTTGCTTTCTCCATCGTTTGCAAATTTAATCTAGATCGCTCGCTTGCATATTCATCCTTATTCATGCATGAGGCGAATCATACATCGCAATCCTCGTCAATCACACAAAACCACCTTTCACGCAATTTGTTCAGAGCGGCGTGTGGTGATTTATTTTATTTCCACGCCATATTCGCGACGGAATTTCTCCGAAAGCGCGTTGAGACCGAGCTAAATCGAAAAAACACAGCTTTTCATTATTATGATTATGCCATTGTATTGCAAATAAAATAACAAATGTGCGCATTAAAATGAAGAGAGTAACGTGCCACTGCGGGGGCAGTAATTCGCTTTTGACACTTTCGAATAAAACATGCACCAGTATGTGAGCCTCGACCTCCACTCAGCATGCAATTTGTCTAGAGTGAGAGGGTTTCTCTTTTTGTACACTTTTGATGAATCGGTTCATTCAACTGTTAATTCAGATTTTTGCTAAAATAGCCAATTTTTAAGAAAATGCTCCAAACAGAGTAAAAACAAACATCATTGATTGGATAATGCTAAACCATATTTCCATTTACGGCACCTGCGCCAATCCAATATGATCCTTTCTAAAATTAAGCAGTTATTATATACCATGTCGGATAAAATATTGTGTCTGGAGGCAGTATTCGTTTATCTCGTCATTAAAAGGTGTGCCGGCCGTGAGAAAAAAAAGAAATAAACTTGGGTTTCGCTCGGTGCCATTCTGTCAATTGATGCCATTTCGCCGGACGACCTAAAAACCTTACCTCTTTATCACATGTTGTGGCAGCTGGAAGTTATCGCTCATGTTAGTTTGAGTTTTACTCCATTTTACTGTTAGGCCTGTCGCCTGCAAAATTCCCGGCCCGCTCATTAAGGACCACATTTGAAGCCGTAAATTATTTTTGTTCCCAGCTGAGTCAGATCTCATTCAGAGATTCGATTTTTTTGCTCCGCAAATTGAGAGCATTAGCATTGGCACGCTGATTTAAATGTAACGTAATAAGCAAATACCAACTGAAACATATATTTTCTCAACGGCACTTAAAATGCATTCAAGACGGCAACGTTTATCTTTATAACTGTTAAAAGGCACGCGTTGCCCAATCCCTGCATTTTTTTCAAAGACAAACCCTCACTTTATCCTCCGAAGGATGAAGATAAAAAAGCATAATTTGGTCTTGAGTGGCGTTCAGAAGCGAGGAATCTAAAATAAAACATTGCAAGCGAGGTGCCGATGACCGCTGGACGAAACCACTCGAGAAAACCCGTGGAGCACTTAAGCCGGGTACAAATAAATATCAGAGAAGTATAAATGGCTGCAAACTAGTCCCGCGAACGAGACCCGAGAGTAGGGAGCGGCTCCCAAGGCGCTTTTTGTAATTCAAGTGAGGAGAATTTTCGGTTCCCAGTAGGTTGGGTTTGGACTCGGTAATTCAATCAGAATGAGTCAATCGTAACTCTAGACATTTGTGAGCCAGTTTGACTGTTTTTTAATTATCACAAGCTACTGTTATGCCAAAGCAGAGAGACATTCCCCATTATTAAATTGCAATCACACAGGGCGACAGTTGAAAATTGTTTGAATTGTTGGATGCAACAATTTTAAGGACCCTTTCTAGAGTAGAAATTCAAAATTTTCAAATTTTCTCCAAAATTTCCAGCGCTTCACCACATTTTCTTGGCAGATTTCGATTCCTCTGGTCGAGATCCATCCACCAGAGTAGAAAACCATTTAGAGAAACTCTAAAATCAGATTTCTAGTAAGGAGACAGTCCTCACCATTTTTTTTTTTTTTCAAAAATTTACATCGCTTCTTAGGGCAATTTTGGCTTACACTGAATCCTAAGGGAGGAGTTCATGCATTGGCAACAAGCATTTTCCAGGATTTTGCAGCATAAATCCTCTTTAAATAAAAAAATTCATGCTCTGAGGTGTGTAAATAAGATCTTGCAAGGATTGCAACTTCCACTTTCGAAGCAGCTGACTGTTTCCCAGCGCAGTGTGTCTCACTCCGTTGTCGCGATTATAGCACTATCATCGATTCCCATGACACGGCGGCCGATTTTTGCGCCGCGAAATTTCACTGCGAGAGTCTTGTTAGCAAGCGAACGAGAGATCGAATCAATCAGCGCGAAATTATATTTGTGTGCATGCAGCCCGAAGGGTCGGTTGCCTGGCTCGGTGGGACCGCACGTCGTGGCTTTGCATGTATGCATGGGAACCAAAACAATGCAGCCAATGCCATTTATCGCGGCCGATCTCTTTTTGCACACAGGCAAATTGCCGGCTGCTTTCGATCTATTAAATTTACCCGAGAGCCCAGGTTTGTTCGATTCAAGCAGCGTGTGGTGAGTGAGCTCCTCGCCTTTTAAATAAAAGCTGCCTGCAACGCACAGTTTCAATTAACGGTGGACGCCTCTAATTGTGTCGAATTGGCGCAGTGAAAGGGAGAGTCAGTTAGTTGATGAATAGCCGAGTCTTGAGAGTTTAATCAGCAAGATGTACTGCGCATCAAACATTTCACTCGAAATTCAACCTGCGATGTTTTGAGTTGATAGGGGAAATTTGCGAAAACCCCTTTGTACCTTAACTTGGAATACGCGTCCTCTAGAAATGAGGGAAAAGCTAAAATTTTATATTTTTGAGAATAGCACTGTCTCCCTACTGTAAAACCACGATTTATTTCACTCTTTAGGGAATTCTTCCTAAAAATTTGCACACCATTGTATAGATTGCGACAAGAGTCGATAAAAATGGCAAAATCTTAAATTTAACTGCTCCTCGGTACTGATCTCTATTTTTTTTTGCTTCAAGCTCAGATTTTTTTTTCAAGTAAGGCAGTACATTTATAGGAAATGGGTTTTTTAAATAAGGTGCATCTTTTTTTCTTCATCTGAATAATAAAAACATAAAATGATGTTGTTGTTCAAGCAGATCCCATCCATGATTAATGAAGCTGCTTGTACCAAGTAAATTTAATTGAGGAAAACTTGTGTATGTGTGTTTGTTAGCCTTGAGCATGAAATCCCAAAGCATAAGACAGAATTAAGAATGTCTCTTGAAAAAAAAACACACACCACAGTTGTTGCCGCATTGTTTATTTTTAAACAAGACGCGGCTCTACATCATAAAATATTGCATTTATGCGCATCAAATGAAGAGAGAACATTTTTAAATGCGTGTGTTCTCACGAATGGCGTGTATTTCGAGATTCTCGTTATCAAAGCCGTTTGCGCTTGAACGTAAAATTATTACTGGATCTTTTCGGCAGTAAACATCTCGCTATATTCATTACTGCCGTAGCGAACATCACGATTCACGCATATTTTATGAGGAAAGAAATTGTGAGTTATTTTATCTGCCTTGTAATTAAAAATTTGGCTTCGTATGGAGGGTTAATTGGAAATTTAAAAGTGTGCCTTTGCATAGAAACAAGTAATTAATTTTTTATTGTTTTTCTGTGGTCAGCGGTATAATCAAGTTCAAGGCTGTTTCAACGATTTGGTTCCGACGCCTTTAATTATTTCCTAGCACGAAAATACATCACTGGAGAGATTAGAAATGTCTCCAACTGCAGAGAAATTGTTGGAAAGCGATCGTTTGGAGGCATTCACTTTTCTGAATTTATCTTTTACGAATTCAGTGGTGTTTATGTAAATCGAAAGTTAATCCGGGGCTTCAGAATGTAAAATATGTTTTTGCTGCACAATTAATGCGCTGTAAGTACAATGAAGCGAGCTTGTTGATTTGTATCTAATACAAGAAAATCTCTGCACACCCCACCCATGCGGCGGCTCGTTGGTATTAATCACATTTGTTTAAATACTGCAGAAGCACGCGTTCCTTTCTCTATGTCGGCATCATTTTCCTGTTCACAATGTGCAAAAAGTCCATTTGATATTCTACGAACAAGAAGTGAGTAACATTTCACACGCACGCTCGCAATCCCCGAGGTGTGATACATATTTCGCTTTACATCATCTCGTCGTTCTGATGCTTTTTCCTCGCTCGGCACTCAGCACGGCTGCTTCTGGACGCTGCTACGAGAAAAATTATTCTCCGCTCTGTCGACGGAGAGAAAAAGGTGGTTGGCAAATGAAAAGGCGTGATACCAACGCGTACACCACGTCTTTTGCATTTTAATCAGTTGCGCTGCCAGACTAAAAGGAGCGAAAAATTCCGCCTGCCGAGATGATGATGGACGACGAGACCAAAAATTTTTTTATGTTTCCTCTCCTCATCTTGCACCCGGATTTTTTCTCTTTATAAAAAGCAAGTGTCACAAATTGTCGATTTATTGGTCTCTTTGGAAATGACGGTGTTGCACTTTCAAGGGCAGAAAAACCGGAGCTTTAAATCTCCTTTTCAGATTTTCTTGTTTCAGCGGAGACGAATGGGGATGCATTTAGCCAGATTTATCTGTATTGGCAATTTGATCAAAAGCCGTAGGCCGGAATAAATAATGCCGTGTCTGCACTCCCACATTATTTCCCGTCGCATTCCCACTCGCGGGTGTGTTTTCGCTGTTTCTTTTTGCGTCGCCAGCGCAGGCAGGGTTGATGATGCGGCGCTGCTGCAATTATTGCCGAACGATATCTACAACACACAGACCGGCACACTCTTTAATTAATGGTCGCCGAATTTTCTCTGCGCGTTTATAAAAAGCGGCGGCACAGCCATTAATTTGGCCAGACGTTTGAGTGGGCGCAATAAATTGAAAGTGGAATCAAGCGCCGGCCGGCGTAATGCCATAGCAATTCGGGATTTTCGTCTTTGCTCAATGTATTAGGGTTCATTTGGCCCATTGCGCAGCCGCACATCCGTTTCCATTTCAGGAATCAGGACCGAGGAACAGTTAAATTTAAGATTTTGCCAAATTACTGGAACAAATTTATGATTTTACGCTTGATTTCAATCCCTCTCGTCGCGATCTATCCAATTGTGTGCGAATTTGAAGGTATATTATTGTGAAATAGATCGTCATTTTTAGAAAATTTACAGAAAATTATCAGACTCTAACTCGAGCGCACTTTTGGCGTTACATTACACTATTCCCTTTGATGCATTTGATGCTGTCGGCTGCGATTGAAAGGACGCAGACGAGGGATGAGAGAAAGAGTGAGTCACCACGTGTGTGTTTATAGATGCAAATAAGAAAGAAACCCAATCTGGCTCATCCGATCCGCGCGCTTTCTTAGCTCACCTTTTCCCCTGGCACTGCACTAATAACTCGCGGCCATTTTCCACGAGCTGACTGTGATACCGCGTATATTGTGCAAGGCGAGCGAATGAAAAGTGCACGCACGCAGCATCAATTTTTCATTGACAATGCGAGTAGTTGTTGCAGTCGTGTAGAGTGACGCAAAAATTCCTGCGAATGCGTGCCGAGTGCTATTAAATGAATAATGCAGCCGAGTGGCGAAATGAAAGCCTTAAAAATATTGAGTTACCTCGCGTGCTGCAGGAAGAAATGCGGCTTTTTGCGCTGCCGATCGCTAAAATCGAATGCAAATCGAATTTCCGTTGAATAAACATATCCGAATTCACGTAAGACATTATTCAACTGCCGTGCGTGAGACATAGAGCAGGAAGCAAAGTGCCGATTTGAATAGCTCTTACTCAACTTTCCTTCTGGTATTCCAAGAGACTCACTCATCCCGCATTTTTATTTTTAACGATATGAAAATCTGAATTTTCCTCATTAGAGCCCGCTTAAAGCCGTTTAAATCAATCCGTCTCGCGTTTTAAGCGCACGTCCAGAGTAATTTATGGCGGGTAATATCAAATTGAAAATCAGCACTGCTGCCTGAGAGAGCAGAATGAAAGGCGCGCGTTGTTTGTTTCAATATTGTTTCACTAAACAGTCACGTTTCAAGAAAGGATTGCTGCTGCTGCTGCTGCTCTGATTATAAATATACACAAATCCTTGCGCCGTCGAGAGATGCCGGGCATGTATTTATGAATGATCATTAGCTGGCAGTTCGGACAAGCGGTTTAATTTATCGACTTTCTTTTCTTTTCGCCTGATTAGCGATCGATTATATCCACCGAGTATTTCTATGCTCAAATTTGGTCATTTGGCTACGCCCTCGCACTCGCACTCCAGTCCATGATTTATTTTCATCGCGCAAACAAGTTCGATGGGAAGACTCAATCTTTCTCAGGATATTATTAATAAATTTTCAGGTTTAATAACAGCTTCTGAGAAAATTACACTGAGCAATTTTCTATCGAAATCCAAACCAATTAAGAATTTTCAATTATGTTCAGCATTTAACAACCGGTATTAATTCTAGCGTGGTTGGACGCGGGACACAGTCGTGATGCTCAAGTGGCTCGATTTGTGGTGCATATGCTTCCAGCGTTGCACTTTTACGGAGAGGAAGAAGCTGCAAACGAGCAAAAGCAACCTTGAATCCAATTCTCAAGTGTGGCATAAATCCGGGTCGCGTGTTTTCCCACAAAGCACAATCAGCTCCTGTGTACAGAAACGGCGGTGCTTTCGCTATTTTTCTCGGCTTGCTCGTGCTAATCCGCCCAAACAATGACGCAATGCGGACGGCCTGATCTGCTTTGTAATGAGCCGAAACAGTGCTTTTGACAAAAGTAAAGATGCAAAAGTAGCATACCGTGCGCGCGCGGACTGCTGGAAAAGTTCCAAAAAAGTCGTCGCCATATTCGTCTGGTCGGTGGTCCGGTGCTTCTTGTTATTCAGCTCGGCGCGGCTCCTTTTATGCCGCATTAAATGCAAATAAAATCGCCTAAGCTCGATGCAAAATCGTTTTCACGGAAATTAGCGCGATTGCTCGCTTTATGACGCAAGCACGTGTGCCTTTTTTGGTCCAAGGAGGAAATTCCACGTTATTAGCAGCCAAAAGTCATTGTTCGCAGCTCAAAGGCATCCGTCGGTGTGTTAATACGTGCGAATGCTGACGTTTGTGCGTGCGTACGTGATTATAATTTAGTTTTACAGCGAAAACAAACACTCATACTGCTCGCAGCGCTTTCTAAGATAAGCTGTGTTTATCCTTAAAGGCTAAACTCGTGGTTCGAGTTTCAAGCTGTTGTTTTTTATTATTTAATTTGCAAAAATATGTTAATTACTTGCTGCACAGAATAAAATTATGCAAATTGAAAACTCTTGTTGATGTTTTAAGACCGGAATTCTATTCACAAATAACGTTCGTTTCCTTAAAATGGTAACTTTATTAGAGACACAAATAATTTAGCGAGTGAGTGAAACAATGCCCCAGAAAATCTGCTAAGGACCAAGGCGTTTTAAGCGGGTCTCTCTGACCAAGTCGTGGTCCACAGTCTGCTCTTCACTTTTGACCTTTTTGCGGGCATTCGCACTCTCCTCCTCAGCCTCCCTTTTCTCGCCTCCTCTGTTCTCTTGAGCGGAGAAGACCAAGTCGACTTCCAGCCTCGATCCGAACTGTCCCAGCCGGACAGCTTTGGCCGGTCGAGTCTCCTGCACCAAAAAGTCGTGCTCTTGGCCCTGGAAACAAATGGGAATTCTATCCCCCGTGGTGATGGCAGCGAAGCGGCTGAGTTGTTGGATCAGCATCGCCTCCGCGTCGACCCTTTCGAAGCCTCTCAGCTGACTCTCCAACCTAACGAAACTGGCCTCTTTCAGCTTCACGAGGGTGACACACACTTTCTGGCCAATCTGCACATCCAGGTTCTTGAAAAACCAGTCCGGCACGAGAACTTCATCCTTTTTGTCGTGGCTGAACTCGAGCACGCTGCAGTGCATTGATTTTCCTTGGCAGGTCAATTTGAAGGTGGCTGAAGCCTCTGTGGGAATCCTCTTGCGATATTTAGCTCCGAGCACGGGCTTCAGGTGCTCTTCGTCGAGGACGATCTTTCCTCCCCGTTGGCTCAACACGTCATCTTTGAACTTTTCACTGGACGAAATTGGAACCAAACGGAGAACTCTTCGGAAGCCCCGGAAACCCATTTCGTGTTCACACCAAGAATTTCGAACGATATATGAATAAATTTTAAATCAACAATAAGGACTTTTTGATCTACACAGGAATTGACATTACCTTTAACCCGATTGTTGGTCATCAAAAGAAGTATCGTAAATTCATCTAACAAACATGGTCGGGTAACAGCAGGATCCTAGTAACTTGACTGTTTGGTGTCTACATCAATCAAAGAATCATACATCGCGATAAAGAAAGGAGCTAAAAAAATTTAATACTGGTTATTAATATGTATATGTATAGCTGGTTTACGTGCAATATAGCCTTAATATCGGTTTTAATCAAGCGAGCCGCGTGTGTACCCAAGCGGATATTATTACGATCATGCTCATGATTCTGCAAAACCATATTTACGAGACAAACTCTGGCACACACGAGCCGTAGCTCAAGTTTATGCTGATATTCAAGGGCACGGTGAAAAAGTTGACCTGCTGGCGGCGTGTCTTGCGAGCGTTATTATTTCGAACACGTGAGCCAGCCTGCCTGCCTGCCTTTTCCCCGGCGCGGCCGAAATGAAAAAGAAAAGACGGAGAAGTAAAAAGCAGCAGCAGCAGCAGCAGCAGCCAAGTACATACACCTTGCCGCGGCCGCGCGGGGAGTTTCCTTTTTACTTATCGAACAAGCAGACTGGTCTGCTGATCTCATTCGTCTGCAAATGTGCGCCGGCACGACTGCAAATTATGCCGTGCAAAATACACCAAAAGGTCGCTCGCTCGCTCGGTAGTGAAACGAGAACGAAAGAAAAAGCAGTCGATTAGCCGACCAAAAGTGAAACAGCAGTTCAAGTTCGCCAATTCGGGACCAAGGATGCTTAATGATAACATTGCGCGTGGCACGCCAACGAGCATTTCCTAGAGTGCAAGCGGTCCGCAAACTGTAATCGCACTTCCGCAGATTAAACTCGGCTTGTTGTTCGCGGTATGCGCCACGCAGTTTTGAGAGTCTGCCTCTCGTCGTAATTCAATTATGGTTAAAATGCGCGTGCAACGAGTTTCTCTCGCTTTAGTGCCTTCTGCAGCTGGCTTGTTGGGCCGAATTAAAAGACGACCACTCCCTAGCAGAGCACTCTGAGCGGCTGGCCAAATTTTGCCGATATGCGCCTCTTTTTTTCCTTCAGTGCTCAAGCTTGCCAACTTGTTCCAACTTAACTCATCTTTTTGCAGACGTTGTAGCTATTTTCATCATTTTTCATGAGAAAAAACACACACGTCGAAAAGTATCAAAAGATATTGTTTCCTCGACTTAAACAATTCAAGCCGCTTTGTTTTTGACACAATAACAATTTTGGGATTCTCATGATCCTGTTTTTAGTCCCGGGACGACAGTTAAAACAATGACATATCCACCGGTCGGCGTATCTTGTTACTCTGCTTCCTTCCTTTTCACGAGAGGATCAACGAAATGGAACAAAAGCATTGTCAGAATCGTCCTTTCACACACTTAAGGTTCACTGCACCTCTCGATGCGTGTGGTGTGTAATTAAAAAAAATTGAATATCCATAGTGCCAATCATGTTTTTAGATTTCTAATTTCACCTTTGACGTGTTCGCAGGAGACGTGGAGGAGTGCTTGGTCCAGTCATTACCGCAAAGCCAATTCACTCCCCTGCCGGAGGCTCTGTGCTGGGTGGTTCTGGAACTCACCTCTGCAGGTCAGCCGGCGTCTTTGGAGGCTGTCAGGGCGGCGTTGCAGCGCTCCTTCCCCGCGGTCATGGAAACTCCCTCTGAGCACACGATTTACGATGCACTCGCCAAACTCATGCAGGAACGCAAGGTTAGATACCTTAAATTTCCAATAAATCAACTGCGATACACACAAAATATCACATATTTTAACTTCAGAAAAATAAATGTGTCCAGATTTTGAACAGCAATTTTAATTACAATTTTAAACAACTACTGTCATTAACGTTTGGAAAGCAAAAAAACCCAATTACACATAGCACTTTCATTTTTAATTATTTTAAGAACATATATGTGTTTTTTTCTATTTTAATTTCCTCTAAAATCATCCCCAATGCAATAAAAACAAACACGTGCGCGCGAAACTGGAGAGCTTATTGCTTGACAAAGTTAACCATCCATATTGCAGATTTACCACACCTCAAGAGGCTACTTTGTGGTGACTCCCGAGAGCCGGCGGCGGCGCAGCAACTCGCAGAGCCGGCCCACTTCCAGGGCAGGCCATTCCATCTCGCCGCACCACAGATCGAGTGTCATAGATTCGCTTGGCGAGCATCTGCAGGGCCCCAAATCGGTTCTCATGTCCACTGACGAGGCGCTTGTTTACATTCACGGTGAAATGGAGACGATCCGAGATGGAGATCGGACACACCAGGCAGTACAAACCAATCTTGCGGATGTTATATGCGGAGGTAGGACCCTTACAAATGAAAGAAAGAATATCAAACTGAAATTCGTATCCGCAGGAAATCCCAACGACAAAGTTTTGTACCCCCGAGCGAAACCGACTCCATCGCCAGGATCCAGGCTTCTGGAGCGACGCCACTCGTTGCGGCTGTTCGGCAGCAAGAAAAGATTGTCCCACAGCACGTCACTACCGAGGTGTGGCTCCATGAGGCTTTCGCCGAGCAGCTCGAGGACAATGGATTGGGGAGACGTGGAAATCAAGCAGCCAGGTATTTTGTTTTGTTTGCGTTGCCGGAGGTGGAGCGGGAAACTCATGTTTGGCTTTGTCGTTAGCAGAGAAAAGCCCTTCATTCCTTGCGCGGCTATTCAGAAGAAACGGCGCCAGAAACAGCAGCAAGCGCTTGAGCAGGGCCGACGCCAGCGAGTCAGGGGAGAGCAACCTGAGCACCTTTTCGGCCCAGTTCCCACCTGCCGAGTGGTTCAACCCCAGCGTCACCCACCTGCACTCGGTCGGCACCCAAACCAGGACGTCGTCCTACAGTCTTTCTTCAACTAGGGTACAAATTTTTATTTTACTAGCAAGGAGAAAACATTTTTTTCAGATTCTATATAAAAAAAGTTACAGACGAATTTCTAAAGGGGACGGATATTTTTTTAATATTTCCCTCTGTCTAATTTTCCGGACTTACCAGGAAGCAAAAAATTGAAATACCCAAAATTTAGCTTGATTTCATGACAACAAAGTTATAAAAGATATTCCTCCACAAAGCCATTAAATTTTTGCATTTTATTTTTGTAGAGCAAGTTTCTATCAGAAATTTTTACGTGTCCAAATGTTTTTGATGCCATTCTTAAACAAATCTTTTTGCAGTCAAGAGACGTATCCCTGGGAAGGTCCCAAGCCAGCATTCCCTGGTCAGAGGACCCGCCGTCGAGGGCAGCCACCCTGCCCAGAAGGAGACGCCACATTTCCGGAGACACAAACTACACCTTTCCGTCAAACGGCTCTGGCAGTTACTCCAACACACCCCGCTCATCGCGAAAGTCCGATCCACCGTCATGGTGAGAATGATTAGCTCTTAATTCTGATATGAAAACCTAACTAACAAGGCGTCATTAATCACAAAGCTCGGATCAGTATTACAGACTTCTGATGGCTTCATATATAAATGGGAACTAGTGAGTTTTAAATGGTTCTTCTTAACAGCCAACCCCTTCATATTAATTTAAACCTCATCTATAAATGTTAATGCATTGTTCCCAATTTATAATTTGTAATGTTTTTTGTCGCAGTTTTGTTGTTGTTTTTGCCATTAAAATTAGAGGTCTCAGCCGCAAAAGGCAGCGGGTGGTGGGTGGCGGGACCAGCTTAGCAGAATTTATTGCCCAGTGGCAGCGGCTGGCCATTTTCACCAGCGGCTGGTGATCGGCGCGACTGACAATATTTTAAACGTGAAGTTTGACAGTACTTAACGGCCCGATGGCCTGAGGACATTTTTTTATCCTGCACTATTTAATTTTTGAACCTTTTTCTCCGGCGGGTGGCGCATTGTAGCCACATTCACGGCGGCTGGTGGCTGCCCACGTGACCCAAAAATTTTCCGACTAGCGCGGTGCTGCGCGGCTCGCTGAGACCTCTATTTAAAATCTTGGAAAAATTCACTGACACTTTCCGAATTTCTAGCAATGGAACCCTGCGAGCGTCGTCTCGCCAGAGATCCGGATCTTCCTCCAACGGCAGCAAACACAATGGCTCGTCGCCCTCGCCAGGAACAAGTATCACCCCATCAATCATCAGCAGCGTCGATTCTCCGCGCAGCAAAGTGTCGCCCGCCCCGTCCACCCTTTTGAGCACACCGCGGATGTCTCCGAGCAAGGTTTCCAGCAGCACTCCCCAAACAACCGTCTTCTCCTCCGGAGGCAGCTCCATCAACGGCAGCATCACCTCGCCAGGGTCGATAATCACCCTTCAGGTGCGAACCAATACCGACCTGGGCAGGACGCCCGTCCAGTCCGGAAAGAGCGGCGACGTGACCACCACGACGGCGAGCATTTCCGGCAACGGCAGCGCCAGGGTGTGCGTCCTGCAGAGCCCCAGCCGCTCCTACATGACCCTGAACGGCACTCCGGTGGCCACGCCCAGCCACTCCACTCCGGGCAGTGTGGTGGACGCTCCTGCCGTAAAGAGGACGCCCCGACCGACGTCTTGCTACGTGCCGAAGGAGAAGAAGCAGGTCAGCCCCCTGGCGCCCTCCAACCTGAAGTGCCCTTCGGTGGAGAATGTCCCTGACGAGGTCGACCTGAGGCAAAAGGTCGCCAACAACCAGCAGCCTATCCCGAAGGTGTCCAACAGCGATGCCGAGAACCAGCTTCCCGAATCCTCGATGAACAACGTGAACGCAGACGTCACCCGGAAGAAGTCGGAGAACCTGAGCAGCCTGAAGAATTTGCTCTACCACAGCAATACGGAGCTCAATTCCCTGGGGAGCAACTCGTCGGCCTTGAAAACCAGCCTGGACAAACCTCTAAAGCCATCAGACAGCCTTAATCTGCTCGAGAACCTGGGAAAGGTGTCGCTTTCGAACGGAAAGACCATCGCAGACGACGACGACCTGTCCTTGGACAAAATCAACGGCGACCTGCACTCTTCCTTCCCCAGTCTGAGCGACCTGACGGTGCATTTCAAGTCCCTGACAGCTCAGAAGATCCTGAAGGGCATCAGCATCAACAGCATTGACACCCTGGTGGAGGTCAACATGGCGGCTGCCGCTGCCAATGAGAAGCAGAACAATTGTGATGTCACAATTCACACCGATCTAGGTGTGCTGTAAATCGTTTTTAATTAGTCCCACTTCTAGATCACCTGTTGTCTGTTTGTATAAAAAACACATTTGCAAATTAATATAACTTCTTTGTTCTTCCTGTTAACTGATTGATTGACTGACAGTGGACGGCATGCCTTTCTTCTGAGGGTCTTTAAATTAAAATGTGATTAATTTGGTTGTTAATTTCACAATTTTGACGTTTAAAGCGCCGGAAGTCAGAAGACAGGACCATGTCGTTGGTTGTTGAAAAGTTTTGGTGTATATATTTTCTTCTAAGCATATAAACTTAATAATTTAACTCGAGCCATTAATGGATAGTACCTTTTACAGACTAACCAGACTTCATTTTTTGTTTTAAAATATGCGCATAGCTAAATAGCCAATTAGAGTGAATTTTTCAACCAAGTTTTTTACCGTTCTAGTTCACGAAACATTTTCCTGGCTTCAAAAATAAATCACTCAGGTGCCAAATTAGTTTGTACTCGAACTATGAAAGTCATATGAGAGTTTTTGGGTTATTTTACCAGAGCTATTGGCTGGAATTTCTTCTGATTGAATAAATAAATAAATCGAATTGTAATAAAAAATATTTTGTTTCATATTGCGTCTCACCTCGAATAATACTAAAAATGGATTTTATTTTCGTGTTTTATTTATAAAAGGCAATACAAAATAGTTACAAGCTACATAGTGTATACTAACAATAAGAAACAATAAAATTCATAGCATTGTATTAGGCAGTTGATATATGCGGGTCACGAAAGTCACTCGAGCAGCGTCAACTGCACCTCTGCCAAATCAGACTCACAACAGAGTGCCATGATCAAAGATGATCATTTGCACTGACGACCAAAAGCGATATGACAACCAAAGATTAAAGGAACAAAAATTGTACATTTTCACGATTAATTGGAAATGGCCAGGTAACGATCCATCATTTTGATTCTTTTTAACAACCACATCAAATTGAACTGCAATAAAAATCAAGTCTTTGGTGAGATTAATCGCTAATTTCAGAGTTACGGCGGACCAGTCGGCAAGGGACACGTAAATGGGGATGAAAAGATGAATGATCGGATGTAAAATTTAGAAAGCCAATAATCCCTTTGCTAGCCAGTCTCGCCGCCTAACAGATCCTTAGTAGAAATATCCGGCGGCGGCGCTTTGCTGCTGCGGTCTGCTGATCAGAGGGGGAAGCTGCTGGGTGTCCTCGGGGGCCTGCGGGAACTGGACGGGGCCGGTGGCCTGCGGCTGGCCGTACGGCCTGTAGCCGGGTCGCTGCGGGGGCTGCGGCTGCTGCTGTGGCTGCTGGGGGAAGAGCTGCACGTTGACGGGCGGGCTGGGTGTCGGCTGCGGGTACAGCGCCTGCAGCGTCTCCTGCAGCGACGGCGTCGATGTCTCCACGGCGGGCCGGGCAGGGTAGCCCGACTGGTACACGGGGGTCGGCGGCCTCGACGTGGGCAGCGCCTGCGGCCGCTGCGGCTTGTTGGACAGGAAGCTGCTGGTGTCGAAGGCCGGCAGCAGCGGCGCCACCGGCAACGGGGTGTACGTCGGTTTGTGGTTCACGGGCACGAGGGCGGGAGCGGGCGCGGGAGCGGCAGCCAGCACGGGCTTCGCGGGCACCGCGGGGGCGGCAAGCGGATGGGCGCCTGGGCCGCTCTTGTGCACGATGGCGTTGAAGCCGTTGACGTCGTCGGCCGTGTACTGCACCGTCCGCACCGACCCGTCCGGCTCCACCAGACTGTACTCGCCCTGGACGACGTCTCCGTCGCGCTGCTCCGTCTGGTGTTTGATGTCCCCGGTGTGCAGGTCCGTCACGCCGTAGCTGAATTTGTACTTAGGAATCGCCTGGAAATCAAATATCAATTTCTTAGAAACGTGATAATTCATCTTTCTAACGGCGACGTCGTAAAATTTGATAGTTTCGATTAGAAATGCGCAAAATGAGCTAAAGATTTATGAGTCTAGTCGCAAAATCAGCCCGCACGCTAGATTCTAAAGACTTTCTCCACGACATTATTAAGTGCAGAGATGCAAATTGCCAATTAGACCAATTTGCTGAGGGCTACGCGTCGCTCGCGTGCGATGAAAGCTCGTCTTTCTGTGCTATTTGATACACGACTCATTCCTATGATTAGCTTGAGTGCGTTAAATCGCGGCAAAACTCGTGTTTATCACTTTTTCACCTCCGTGAAGGCATCAAATGCACGTACATAGTTGTGCGTGAGCATTTCTAGCTTGTAAAAAGTTGTAAATTGTTTTCTGTCTATTTTGAGTGCAAATAATAACATTTTTTTTCAGAGAAAGACAAGTAATGGAAGAGAAACACTTGTTGATAATAAATAATTCACGCCTCCTGCAGAACGAGACGGACATATTTTATCAGTCTGCATGAAAGTTCGAAATCAAAAGAAAGGGAACGCGATCATTTTACTGCTGCGAAAGGCAGTGTGCATGCGCAAACAAACATAAGTCGCGCGCGGCTCACATTTTTCAGATACGCTGATTTCTCTCGCTAACAGAGCGTACATTGAGTCAGTTTTTTTCTTGCTTTGTACCTAATTATCTGTATGAACAAGATGAAAATATTCTCAGCAATTTCTATCAATGCTGCGATTGAAGCGGATTGATACAGTGCGACAGTTAAAAAATATTTAAATTGTTGGACGCAATAAAAAAATTACTCTACAATTTGCAATATGTAATAAAAAAAAGGAAAAACTTCAAATTTGCTCCAAAATTTTCAGCGTTTGACCACATTTTCTAGGCATATTTCGATTCCCCTCGTCGAGATCTGTCCAACAGCGTATAAAACCTTTTGGGGACACTTCTTTACTGTGAAATAAAATAAGATTTCAAGTAAGGAGACAGGCCTCGCAATTTGAAAAGCATGCTTATTTACTTAAGTCAATTTTGGCTTCAACTGAATCCTAAAAGGGATGAGTTTATGCACTGGCAACAAGTATTTTCCAGAATTTTGCGGTATCAATCCTCTTTAACCGGCCCCGATAAAGAAGCAGAGGAAGCGAATTGAGATGCACGCATGAATGTGTACGTGCGTTTGTAGCGGAATAAAAGCCTGTCCCTCTTAATCGCACAGCACATTTGAAAGTTTGTTTTGTGCTGTGTGTGAATTGATTATTCTCGGAGACGCTACTCGATCGCCAACTTCGTGCGTACGTGCTATATTGAGTGGAAAACATTTTGACAAGAGAAATCATCCGGCCGCGCTGCGTTCCATTTTTAATATACATATATACCCAGATTTTCCCCACTTGGCAAAGGCATGCAGAATATATAGAGATTAGAACGTGAACTTTTGATTGAAAATCTATTGTAAAACGTGAACGCTTCAGCGCCTTTCCCGTGGCTCGATCCGAAAAGAGCAAATATTGATCTAACATAATAGCGGATATTAAGCGGGAAAGTGCGGTGCCTTTCAACGGCAAAATTGCATCTCGGAAATTGGATATCTCTGCGTTGGGTGGCCTGATTCATTTAATTAATTCATTATCATTTTCATTCAAGCAGCAATTTTTCGCCGCTCTAGTGAACACTGGCCATATCTCCTTATTAACTCACAATTCCCTCAAATATGTGGCATTTTAAATCGTATCACAAATAAAAAGATAAATTTTTCAATCAATAATAAATCATAGGATTTCTAAAGCTTATTAAAAAAATGGATCAACTTTCCATTCAATTAAAATTATTGTTAGAGAAAATAGAGACAAGATAAATAAACGGGTTTGCTTCTAAAAATTAATTATTAAATCAAAGGCGAACCTGACGATAGAGTCATTAAGAGGAAGTGAGTAATGTGGGAAAGAAATGGCATATCTGTTAATGACCTAGATCACGTGAGTCGCACGCCAGACCAGCGGATCTTCCCAAGATCGAGCCAAGTGGGAAAGGATTAACGACAGGATCCTGCGGCCAATCGCTGTGTCACTGCCGAGACGCCTTTCGGGCATTAAAACATATTTCATTTTCGCCAAGATGTTGTAAAAAGGCGGCTCTAATCAGGAGTTTTCACCAATTGCACTTTTAGCACAATCACGCCGTGTGCACGAGAATGGATTTCGAGGAAAGTGAGAATGATTTTAGATTTTTAACACGCACAACTGACGCCTTGTGAATATCCTTGCCGCATTCGCATTGCATCGCAGATTTCTATTCAAAGACAATGCAGCTGAATATGCATTTTTCCGCAAATCTTTCACTGCTTTCGCGGCGCAACGAACAAGTTTTCCAGCGTGTGCAACGCGTTATTTCTGATCCCTATCATTATTCGCTGGAGCGACTGATGATATGAAAATTGAGTGTCCAGCGGCGGCCGGCCGGCGCGCGGCGCGTGCACTCGAACGAGATCGAGCGGCAGAAAGGAAAGTGGAAGACAAGCAGAAATCTATTAGCATTCGTGATGTGCATTTCGAGCAATTTTATAAAAGAAACAAGTGGAAAAGCTTCCTACTTCGAGTAAAAAGCGGAAGCTATCTTGAGTGACAAGCTGCACTACTAATTGTTGATTGATTAATTAATTGACGAGCGCGAGTGCATCCGATGCCGCCGGACGCCAGAGAATTGGATCGGAGAAATTTCAGTATCTTTGAATCGAATACGCGCAAGTAATTAATCGCCAGCATATCTGCTCAGCCCTCGGGCTGTTTGCCGACAAACCTCGTAAATTTAATAGAAATTGTATGTGCGAATCACGCCCAAGGAGGATATAAAATTTCACGCCGCGTTACCGTTAATTTTTCGCTCAGCAAGTTAATTAGTAGAAAATTAAAATTTTAAAAATAAATTTGTAAACTCACATAATAATCCTTTGGTGGCAAGGCGGCAAATGCAGGTGTCGATGCTACCAAACTGGGTGAAGCTGACCCGAGGTGATTCGTCGCTGTCAGCAGCACCAGTACCAACTGAAAACACACAGATTCGTCGATATAACATAAAGGAAGGCAGTATTTAGACTTCAAATAAAAAAATCATAGCAAATTGATTGTAAAGATTTTAAATTAAATTGAAAAAGTTATTGCAATTCACCTGGATGAGCGATATCCTAGAATTCAGCATTTTGCCCGGCGCGGAGATGATAGTAATCACAAATGACGCCTGGAGCTTTCCACTCTAAAGGTTTTATACCGGGATCCCCTCCTTTCGGCGTGGATGATTTCAAGTGCGGGCAGCGGGCAGCCATCCTCCGCGTCCGTGCTTTTCTTGCTTGGCCTGCTGGTCACGTCTCAGCCATAGAGTCCTAGGCCAACAGTCGTAAATCGCGAATTTAGAGACCAAGTTCAATGGCTCGCTGGCCAACAACGCGTCGAATGTGTGAGACTGATTGACAACCTGAGTCGCATAAATTGCCATCCAGGGCGGTGCTGCTTTTCTTTCTTTGCAACTTTCCATTTGTTTCAATTTTGCCGCCGTCAGGATCCGCTCAAAACTGTCACCAAATTTTATTGATCGCGAATAGGAAATATTTTCCGGCAATTCTCCATGAATCGTGTAAATTCAATGAGTGTATATATTTCATCATTAGTAAAAAAAACTTGATTCCGGCTTGACGTCGTGATAATTATTTTGCAAAACCACAATCAGCCTGAAAATATCCGGGTTTGCAAAGCAAAAACTAAACGCAGCAAGAGGAACTAATTTCTAAATTAATGGCTCGGTGCGATTGTGTGGCACCAAAAAATAGATTGTCGGTTTGCGCGGAGCCTCACGAAAGTAAAAAAGACACATAGGAAAGTGACCATTGGCAGCGGCTCAAATTCAAAGTGAGAACAATTTAGCACTCTCAACACCGACAGCTTTTTCTTTGCGAATATTGCGATAGTAAAAAGCAAGCAAGCCAAGAAAAACGCATTTGAAAGTACTTGAACTATTCCGCTATTGCGCCGATTTTGAATAATGTATGTTCCAGCACTTTCAAATTCCTAAACTCAGCCCCGCGAGTGCAGATTTAAGATAATCCGATTTAATCTCGTTGATTTGTTACCTAACATTCCCAATTTGACACACGTGTGTGCTTTGCATTTACATGTACGTGCGCACATTAGAACAAATTGCTCTTCAAGTGACACGGTTCATAAATATTTAATGCTTAATCCGCAGACGCAAAATTGAAAGTTATATGTGCAGTAGGGAAGTAATTTTATCTAGTGTAGGCAGTCACGGTATTAATCACCTTAATAATCGAGTAAAACTAGAACATAATTAAAATTTGTGTTCCAAAACTATAATTGGATCGAAAAATTGCTCTGAAAAATTGGCAAAAATACAGAAAAAAATATCAGGTATTATTATTCATTGCTATATTTTACATAAAATTAATCCCTTAGGATTGATTTGAAGCCAAAATTGACCTAAGTAGAACTTAGAACTTTAGAAAAGTGGCTGCAAAGTTAGCATGCTCACTGAATAGTGAGAATTGTCTCCTTATTTGAAATCTTATTTTATTTCACAACAAAGAGTTTCCCTGAAAGGTTTACACGCTCGACGAGAGGAATCGAAATCTGCCAAGAAAATGTGGTCAATCGATGCAAATTTTGAAGAAAATTTGATTTTTTTATAGCAAGGTCCTTATTTACTGTTGCAATTTTTAGAACAAATTGTTTATCGATCAACTGCTTGTTGCGCATCCAACAATTCGAATAATTTTCAATTGTCGCCCTGTATATCGATCCTGAAAATTTTTTTTTTTAGAATCTTATTTATTTGAAAAAACATTACAAGTCCAGCCAATTCAAGACGAATTGACGGCTGGTGCTCGTTCAGCTGCTGCATCGCAGCAGCTATTTAACAAAAATAAAAGTGCAACAACATTTTTGTATTTACAAAGTAGTGTGCGAAAAGAAGAACAAAAAAATTAGCCACACGATGACAACCAATCCTTCACTTTTTTCTTCGCAACATTTTTATCTGTCAGATAATGGATATAAATGGATATAAATTGTTTGGTAGCAGTATTAGAAATTATTTAACTTCCACTAGTAAGAAATCGGATGACCCCTATTACTCAATTCCAATTTATCTAACACGAAATGATCAATAATTAGTGGCAATGCGATTGAACGATTTCATCCGCACCTGGCCACTGCTGGAGCATGAAGTCAGGCGGCCAAAGTGCGAAACACGCAGTTCTACGTTCTCCTGTGAAACACGCATTTGGTTTGCATTTGCGCATATATTCTTATTTATTGGCAGGCAATTTTAGTGAGAGTGATTTCAATCTGTCGGAGTGCGCGCGTGTCACTTTCGGCGTCTACTTTTAACCGATCCAGTTGATGAGTTTCTCCAACGCAGTGCGCGCCGCGCGCGTGTGTGTATGACCATAAGCGCACACTCATTTTACACGAAACTCGTCAGCAGAGCAAAAAAAGCTGTCCGTGCATCTTCTTAACACTCTCATCCACAAAGCGAGATTCTCAACCATTACGGGTTGCCAGTTGAAAAATTGTTCTTTTGACTTGTATCTCAATCAAATATGTAATTGGAACACACCTGTTCAACTCTTTAAGTATGTACATAGAGCTTTACATACCGACACAACAATTAAGAACATTTTTTTATTGCTGGCTTTTGCAAGTGGTTAAATATTTGTGAAATTTACAATTAGCTACAGTTTTATATCTACAATGCGCAAAAATGAAATTAGGACCGAGAAAAAGTCAAATTTATCGAAATATTAAATGATTTTCGCTTGATTTTGATCCCTCTTATCGCGATCTTTTTCAATAATTTGTGAATTTTGAGGAAAATCTTCTTAAATTGTGAAATAAATCGTGATTTTACAGTAGGAGCTTTATTTGCAAACTTTTGAGCAGATTTTTATCTAAAATTTCAACGCCAACCTCTCAAATTTATTGCTTTTCCCCTTTTATGAAAAGAAGATTTTATGAAAAAAACAACTTTTCTAAAAAAAACAAGTATGAATATGCTAAAGCTCCTTTATTTAGAGCAAAAATCTTGTTGGGATGTGGCAACCTTACAGCTTGTAATGTCCAGTGGGATGCTCATTGCCAAGAGCTCGATCATAACCGCAGTGTGCTACACATTTAGTTTAGTGCCGAGATGCTTTTATTATTTCATTACCGCGGCTTAGCGCAAACTGAAGCAGGTGGTAATTTCTCCTCTCCGCTATAGCGTTTGATTGTGGTGAAGCAATTTAGATCTCTCGGTTAAAGTAGCATTCCCAAATATATACCTCATTTGAGAGCTATGTTTTTTTTCAATGCGTCTTGTTTTTTACGACTTAACAGCAAATTTGTGGCATTGAAAGAATCACACTTTTTGTGATTGCCAAAAAGGCAACAACTAACTACTGAGAATCCCTCTATAATATAAAATATTTACTTTTCCCTTTACTCGAGGAATGCATGAAATATCGGACTTGTCCACGTTGGGATATTAAAAAAGACGTTTTTTTTCAGCTAGACTAGATTTCGGCCAGTTCTGAAGCCCTCATCATGAATAGTCTTTGCAGTGTGAATCCCACAAAGACTCACTCCTCAGGTGGTAGAGGAAAATGGATTAAAGATAATGTTTTTTTACCATCAAATCATTGAAATAGTAAATTATCTGAATGTGAAGCTTTATAACTAAAATAATTAAAGCTTTTTTTAGAATATGTATTGTTAATAAGTATTTTAGATTACACTAATATTGTTTTCTTCCCTTCATGTAGATAGGATGTTTAATCTGTCAATTTAACCAAGTAAATTTATATTTTACGAACTGCTCAGGAGTCGTAGAGGGTATTTTTATTTCTATATGTCAGCTATAGTTATTCCCAAGAATCAGTTATCTGGCATAGAGGAAACGAATAAAATGACCGGCGCCATTCGAATTCAGCAAGATTAACAAAGGACCTGGTCATAGTAGTCTTTAATAAAATAAAAATATATTATAATTATCAGTCTCAGAAGTCAATAAGTGTTTAAAAAGTCAAGGTGTTACATGTCATGCATCGAAACACATGAACTGTACGAGTATTTTTCACTTTTGCCACCTTGCTGTTCTGTCGCTGGAGAAGAGGGCGCTGCGGTGCTTGCGACAGGTTGTGAGCAGCTCACGCTCTCTGATTTCTGGCCGGAAAATTAAGTTTTTCTTGGTGAAGATGCCCAAGAAGGGTGCCAAAAGACGCGGAAAGGGCCCAGTTGAAGGTGTGAGTGGAGGTGAGCCGTCCTGTGCTTCGGTTGCAACGCAGGATGGACATTTCGATTGCGGTAATTGTCGGTCTTTGTTAAGCCGATTGCGCCGTATAGAGCAACGCTTACATCGCTTAGAGAAGGGAGAGAAAAGTGAGACGCCAGCTACCAATAATAGGATTCCTGAACAGCCCGACAAAAGAGGGCCACCTACGACGAAAAAATGGCAGGTTTCCGACAAAACTCCTTTTCTTAAAGAATATTTTCAGCTCCGAAAAAGCCAATTTGAAAGCTCCAGAGGAAGTTGTCGCATTTCGCTTGTGCGTGGGAATTTGGTTACTGCCAATGAGAAATTCAAAGCCCACGTGGTCAGCGGCGACATGAAGCGGTCCAAAGGCGTAGCCAAGGAATTTGCAGAGTTTTACGGTCCTGTGGAGTTAAGCCAAGGACTGCTGGACATTGGCCGTGTTTTGCCGCAGGAAAATTCCTCGGGCACTTTGCTTAATGTAGTTTCCAAGCAGCTTTATTTCCATCGATTTGCTTTCGACCCTGAGCGATTCCTGGCTAACCTGGCTACGGCTATCGAGGCTTTGAGAGATTTCTGCGTGTTGCATGCCATCCAGAGGCTGGCTCTCGTCCGTATAGCTTCGAAGACTGACCGCGTGCACTGGCGTTGGACGCAGCAGAGAATTCTGGAGGCTTTTAAAGATGTGGACATTGAGTTGGCCATTTACTTGCAAACGAGGCCTCGAGAGGTACGCTCCCGGAATGGGAGCGTCGGAAAAGGGGAAGGCGGAGCCCTTACAGCTGCCAAAGCTACTGCCGCTACGAGCGGTCCGTCGGCAGCGCTCGGCGCTCCTGGACAGGCAGGGGAGCAGGCCGACCTCCACTGCGCGCCGACGGTCGCTCGCGCGGCTACTGGTAAGCTACTTTTAACCCCGTTGGTCACTTCGGTGGCCGCGGGGGACAGTTTTGCCTCTCCCTCTGATTCCTTTTTGTCATGTGATGAGCCATCTTCCATGCTGCCCGAGCCCGAGGATGATGTTAGCCTAAATGGTCGTGAGTGGCGAGATGGCGCCCATAAGGCCATCACTGTTACTGCTGCCTCGAGCGTTTCGTCGTTCGTGCCCGGCGCCACTGACGCAGCAGGGAGGCATGCTAAAGGCACATCGTCGAACGCTCGAGCGTATTCAGGTGCGTTGACACACACTCACTCATCTCCTTTTGCTACATTGCTTCCTTTCTCCACACGTACAAATGCCGAAATTGATGAGCCTGTGGTCAGAGATGATGGCGCAAATGCAACTGCTGGTGCTGGAAGCGGGCTACGAGACAGGGCCCTTAATGCTGTCTCCGCTTTTTGGAGTGGTCTGGCGGCTGCGCCCGGCCCTTCCACGAACGAGCAGCCACTATGTGCGTCGCCAGCCACTCCTTCTGGCTCTCAAGGTGAGCAGATAAGAGCAGATGATGCGTCGCCTGAAGGCATTTATTTTCTGGCAGATACTCCCCATAATATTACTGTGCGGTCAGCAGGACATCAACGATTTTGCGAAGAATTAAACAGTGAAGTTGATGAAGATGATGATTCACCTACTGAGCTGAGCCAGAATTTTTGTTAAACTCTGATTTTGATGCTTTGCACACTGCCACCTGTACTCAACAGACTTTGACTCATCAGTTATGTAAACCACACAATTTTGGGTTGCTTCTTTTAAATTGTCAGGGTATTTGTACTCCTAACCAATTTATGCTATTGAAGGATCTTATTCACAATTTGAATGCTGCTGAGAAGCCAAACTTTGTTGTCTTGACTGAAACGTGGTTGTCAGCGTCTAATGTCAAAAGTTTTGCACTCAAAGATTTCAAGATTGCGTCGAGTTTTGGCAGACGCAGTAAGAACAGAGGAGGTGTGATAATTTTAACATCAAAAAACGTGGAATGCGATCAAGTATTGGTAGATTCTGTGGAAGGAAAGTTCGAGGTGGCTGCAGCTGCGTTCAAATTTGGGGAGAAGAGAATATTGCTGTCCGGAATTTACCGCCCTTCTAATGCGGTTAAGAATCCTAATTTCGATTTATTTATAGAGTACTTGACGGAATGTTTGCGGCATCTTTTTGTCTTTTTCCGCCGTCATAGGTGTCATTATTTCTTGGTTTGTGGCGATTTCAATGTGGATTGGTTGACCAATAACCCCAAAAAACAAAAGTTGAATAAGGTCATGCAGCAATTTCAGTTGTCTCCTCTGAACGGTGGTTTTGTGACGCGGTTTTGCAACTCTGCAAGAACTTCTGGTACAGCGATAGACTTGATTTTTGCAAATGGCGTTGATATGGACTCTACTTGCTATGCGGAAGAGAACTTTTTGTCGGATCATGAAAGTGTGTTTTGTCGTTTGAATCTCTCTCACGAGCCGTTGCAGGATTGGTTTAGAATGGAGCGGAATTTTTCTGAGCAAAATATTGCGAGCTTTGCTGAGTTTTTAGGCGTGCAGGACTGGAATTTCTTGCAGACGGCAGAGTCTGCAAGTGTAATGTATGATATGTTTCTGGCAATTTTCATGATTGGTTTCGAGCGGTGTTTCCCACTCAAGAAAAAGCTGTACCGTGCAAACCAAGTAGGTAAAGTCCATCTATCTCAAGATACCAAGAATCGTAGGAAAGAGTTGAGACACTTTTCTAATATGATGAGAAGAACACCTAACTTGGCGTTGAAAGAGAAGCTTAGAAATCTTCGGAAGGTAAAGAAGTTTGAATATTTAAAACTTTTGCACTCTGAATTACAGCAGCAAAACAGTCGTTTAATTGAGGAGTCAGAAAATCGCACTAGGGCTGCATGGTCAGTAATAAACGCTAATATTGGTAATATTCGACAAAAAAGCTACGTTCTGGCAATGCAAGGCAATGGTGGAATTCTGACGGATCCTGAGGATATCGCTAAATTGTTGAATGAGGCGTTCATTGAGCCACCACTATATCAAACTGGACGTCCAGTTCAGAATTTGGAGCCTGCGGGAGAACGATTTCAACTCCTCCCCGTGGGTACTTTTGAAGTAGAACTGTGGATTAAACGTCTGCCGTCAAAGCGATCCAGAGGCTACGATGGTATTCCAATGTTTTTGGTGAAGCGTGTTGGTCCTGCTGTGGCTGCTCCTTTGGTTAAAATTATCAATGCTTCTTTTGAACAGGGCGAGTATCCCTTAGCTCTGAAGAAGGCGGTCGTAATACCACTTTTTAAAAAAGGAGACAGGAAGAATCCCAAAAATTATCGCCCTATTTCAAATTTGCCTGTATTTTCCAAAATCCTTGAAAATTGTTATCTAATGCGACTCATGAATTACTTGCAGGAGAATCAGTTGCTTCCGCCTTCGCAGCATGGTTTTATAAATGGTAAAGGTACTACGACGGCGTTGTTTGAATACGTGAGATC
Organism: Cloeon dipterum; assembly: GCF_949628265.1. Lineage (NCBI taxonomy): Eukaryota > Metazoa > Arthropoda > Insecta > Ephemeroptera > Baetidae > Cloeon > Cloeon dipterum. Next base: position 36,177,555 of record NC_088788.1, on the reverse strand, counting down.
TTTGGCAGAGGCTTTGGATAAAAATCAAAAGGTGCTTGGGATGTTCTTTGATTTGTCGAATGCATTTGGGACAGTTTCACCCGAATTGATATTGAGAAATTTTGAGCACCATGGGGTGCGAGGGTCTCCACTCCTCTGGCTCCAATCTGCCTTCACAGACCGATTCCAGTGCGTCAAACTTGAGCGAAGAGATGGCAAGTGGGAGCGTGAAATTTTTTCAGACTACTTGCCAGTTTCGCGAGGAACTCCACAAGGAGGAATTCTGTCTCCACTTATGTTTGATTTGGCAATTTTTGATTTGGCAGTTCGTGTAACGGCAGATTTTCTTGTGAGCTACGCGGATGATGCGAGCTTGTTGATCTGTGACTCGCGTCCGCAGGAGTTGGTGCCGAAGGCAGGCGTTGCAGTGGAAACGATGCGGGACTACTGTGCTGAAAATTTCTTAAGGATGAACGTCGACAAGACAGTGGTAATTTCATTCAGAAAGCCAGGTTCCCGACTTGTAGCAGATAATCTGAAGGAGTTGAGTTTGAACGGTTTCCAGGTTTCGTTGGCGGCAGAGGTTAAAATTCTAGGTCTCCGTTTCACAGCGGATTTTTCCTGGAAGCGTCATGGAGAGTACGTCGTTGAAAAGCTGCACTCAGCGACGTTTATGGTGACTTCGCTTTTAAAAATTGTTGATTTCAAACAAGTGCTTAATGTGTACTATGCTTTCGCGTACTCCCATCTCCAGTATGCTGTGATTTTTTGGGGTTCATGCCCCAAAGTACGTCAGGAAGTGTTTGTTGCGCAGAAGCGTCTCATTCGGGCGATGGCTGGAGTTCGTTATTGGCGCTCTCCTGTGCCGCTTGAGTCAGCGAAACCATGGTTCGAGAAGTTTGATTTGTTGCCTGTCTTTTCCATATTTCTATTGCAATGTTGCAAATTTGTGCGTCGTCATCATCACTATTTTCAGCTAGTTAGGGAGGTGCACGGATACAACACTCGCTCCAGAGATAATTATTTTGTGCCCTCCCAGGTGTCAGCGGCGGCTTCTCGAAATCCAAAAATTTACATGCTAAATTTGTATAATAAACTTCCTGAGCAGATTCGGGGCGAGCAGCAGTTAGACGAATACGAAAAGCAGTTAAAGAATTTTGTTTATGCTAACAAATTTTATACTTATGATGATTATCTCAATTTCAGAGCATCAAATGTAGCAAAACACACACACTCGCTTGTTACACAAACATAACGAAATGTTAACACTATGTTTCTTCTTTATTGTTATTAATTATTTTGTTGTTTAAGACTCATTTGTAAATGCGCGGACAGAAATGGAGAAGCTTCGATTTTTGTACCGCTGTGTAATGCAAATAAAGGAAATTAATTAATTTGTAAGATCGGTAAGATCTCAAATCCGTGGCGCCATCTACGACTCTACAAGTAAGCTGATGATGCCTTGCTATAGTGCAATATAACAAATTATCTTACAACTTATGTATGAAGCTTTAGTGTATTTGTATCAGAAAATAAAGAGAATATGCATTTAAATATAATGAATTAATGAAATAACTGAGCAGGAGCAAATCCCCAAAAATAGTTAATAATTATACTAGTATCTATTTTAAGGCGATATAAAGATATCATGGCAATCAAGGGAAATAAAATAAAATTTTTGAATTGAAAAGTTCAATTTTTCTCTACGATTTGCACCATATTGCCGCCCATCATTATTCCTTCAAATGTAGTAATATTTTTATTTATTTTCTGTAAATTACTCATATTCTAACAGGGACTATTTTGCACGGGGATGACGAGAAGATAATTTCTCGCAAGATGAAAGGATAAACCACAAATTATAATTCATTTAAACTATTCTAAACCTATGAATTATTTCTCATGCTGAAGTCATATAGACGCAGACAATTTTTCGTTTCACTTTTGTCCATGAGATTTTTAAGCTTGTGAGGAAGTTTACAATCACATAAAAATTCTATTAAATTCATTATTTTTTATGAATTGATCTATGTAATTTCGTTGAAATGGAAACCCCCCGTTTAGAACAGTAACGGATTTTAATAATTCGCTTCAGCATATAAAATTTATTATTTGGTACATATTAGGTTGCTTTGCAATAGCAGGCAATTTAAACGGCTTCCCGAGGAAATATGAAGAAATATTCTGGTGATTAGCAATTTAAATAATTGTATGCAAAGTGAAATGCGTGTGTTGCTGCGCAAGTTGTGAATTGGTTCACTTTCTCCGCAGGAAGCGCAGTTTGTTGGAATATAATTGATGGAAATTAAAACAGTGCAGAGTTCGTTTTTATATAATTTATTTCGACTTGTCGTCGCGTATCTCTTATTATAAAAAACACGCTGGTGTGGCGTGCGAAATGAAAATGGCATACAACGGTGCGTGATGGATTCAAGCGAGCAAAAACAACAGAATCAAGCGTTGAGACGCGCGTTCCACAACATTTTTTGTGTGTGAAGGAACAATCAATCAATCAATCGAAGGGAGAAAGAAGCGTGGGGACCGGGGTGGCATCTTCGCATTTATAATACACAATGAGGCGAGGGACTAATGAGGCGAGATTTGGTAAGGGGGTGGGGGTGGGAGTCTTGTCGACGCGCTAAGTGCGAAACTTAGTGGTGGTAGGCTCCTCCGTAGGCGTAGGCGGGGGCGGCATGGGCCAGGACGGGGGCGGCGTGGGCGACGGCCACGGGGGCGACGGCCTTGTGGACGACGGGAGCGGGGTGAGAGGCGTGGCCGGACTTGGTGACGACGGCGTTGAATCCGTTGTGGGCATCAGCGGTGTAGTCGACGGTGCGGGTGGTGCCGTCGGCCTCGAGCAGAGAGTACTGGCCCTTGACGACGTCTCCGTCGCGGTGCTCGGACTGGCTCTTCACATCACCGGTGTGGGCATCGTGAACGGCGTACTCGAACTGGTACTGAGGGTGGCTCTGTGTGCATAAAGGGGGTGAGGGTCAGTTAAAAGGTTTAAATGGTTTTTCGGGGGAAAACTTACGTAGTAGTCCACGGGCTGCTTGACGACGGCGGGAGCGGCGTAGGTGGCAACAGCGGGGGCAGCGTGGTAGGCGGCGGCGACGGGGGCAGCGTAGGCACGGGTGGCGTAGGCGGGGGCGGCGTAGGTCTGGGCGGCGTAGGCGGGAGCGGCGTAAGCCTGGGTGGCGTAGGCGGGGGCGGCGTAGGCCTGGGCGGCGTAGGCGGGGGCGGCGGCGTAGGCACGGCCGTATCCGTAGGCGGGGGCGGCGGCAGCGTAGCCTCCGTAGGCGACTGGGGCCAGACCGGCGTTGGCGGCGGCGGCGAGGGCCACGACGGCCAGGACCTGCGGAGCAACACCTGCACGTTAGCACCTATGCAATCCGACGGCAGCCGCGTCGAGCCGGTTGCATAACTTCCAGCCGGCCGAAAAGTGAGAGTTTTCGATCACGACTCGCGGATCACGATTTGCATAATCCACACGAGCACGACTTTGAAAGCGGATCACATAAAATACGGCGATGATTTAACCGCAGTCGAAAGTCTGACGAGATCGAGAGACTGAAGACGCGGCGGCATCCAGTGATAGCCGATCAAATTTTGAGGAAATTAGAAAATGGCTTTAGATTTTCCGAGTGAACGAAAGGAAGCTTACCTTAACGAAAGCCATTGTAGTGTGAATGTGTTGCTTGATGGTGATCAAGTGATGCTGTTCCCGGCAGAGTGCAACTCTTTTATACTGCGCACCGGACGCTTGGAGGAACAAGGTGGTAGAAGGGAGCGCGAGGGCGCGGTCTTCACGAGAGCAGGGTCCTATTCAATGCGATCTTTGCCGCCACTGCTGCCGCTGACTTGATAAAAAAATGCCAAACTACTTTTTACTTCTCACCGCGGCTGCATAAAAAATACAGAGAGTCCCACACACTTGCAGCCGGCTAAGGAAGTAAACTGCGCAATTAAAACTCCACCTTCGGATATGGGTCAAATCCCTTTGGATATTTCCGATGCATTTGATGCAAATGGAAACACAAAATTTATTTTACAAAATTCGGATTGAGGCGTGAAAATAAAAGATTTTGCTTAAAATACATAAATAAAGCATGAATGTTTTCCGGCATTTTCATAGCAGATTGCAAAATGGTTCTTTTCAAAATTGCTGCATCTGTCAAATTTGACGAAAGCTTCCGTGGATCCAGTCGCAACCCGAAATTAATCATTTTTCTCATTTACGTGTCTCTGCTAATTTCACACTGGAAAATTTACAACACATCGTTTTAGCATCTTCCTAGTTTTAAATCATAGACTGTTCCTTCTTCAAATTAGAGCTTTACAGGCCAACAATTATGAACGTTTTGCATTGTTGACTTTTAGCAAGTAGTTCATTGAGTTTATTTTTAGTATGTACAATTTAGCAACAGTTTATCTCTAAAATCTGGACCGAGGAACAGTTAAATTTTAGAGTTTTCAAAATTTCTCAAAAGGTTTCATTAATTTTCACTTGATTTCGATCCCTTTCGTCACGATCTATCCAATGGTGTGCGAAAAATTTCCTAAATCGAGAAAAAAATCGTTGTTTTACAGTAGGGAGACAGTGCATGAAAACGTTTGAGCCTAATTTAAGGTAGTATTTCAAGTAAACGTTAAATTATTTTTCACAATTTTCTTCAAACTTAAATACTTTTAAAATAAAATAGTTACTATCCCATTTTACAAATTTTATTGTCATTCAAATAACCAAATGACTAAGAATTTCATTTTAAAATTTTGTAGAAGTTCTGGTGTATCCATTCTCTGGTTAAATTATAATTATCTTCCTCTTTTTCGTGTTTTATGTGCCTCGGAGGCGTAAAGTAAAAGTGCGCTCATTAAACCTTGCTCATTTCAAAACGGCCAGGATAAAATCAGATCATGAAGTGCTAGCAATATTAACTATCCGCGCATTTTTAGACGCTGTCATCGCGAGAGGCGTTGTAAGACGCATTTTCTTGCCGCAGGCAAAAAGTCAATGCTAGCGGTTTCAAGTCAATTAAGTTGGGAAATGCAAAATGTGAAGCGGCATAGGCGTGTACTGGTGCGTTGCACTAATCCTTGACCTCCGGAGCGTCAAGTGTGATGCACCTTGAGGCCAAAATTACACCTCCTCCTTAGATATTAACGCCTCGTTAATTGTCAAACCTTCTCCGGAAAGAAGGAGTTTTCACACGTTAGAAACGAGATTGCTCATTTTAATGAATAATATTTGGCCGTGCTCCAGATACAAGATCTTTCTTTAATTGTATTCACCAGAAGGATAGATACTGTACATTGGGGGTTTTGCCGCAGGAATACCTGTTCGATGACGCACATAAGAAAGTTCAGCTGTGCCTTGTTCAAGGCTGTTTCAATTGGACAAAAATTTTCAAATGCGCATTACTATTTAGAATCAACTTTACCTATTTAAAAAGGAATAACGTAACGGAAACAGACACGAGATTGATAAATCTCACGCACGTCTTGTTAACCACGACGAAAACATGCAAAAGCGAGCGAACTCCCGCCGAGCATGCATAAATAATTCGACGAGGAACCGTGCTGAGTATTTGGTTGCAGCAGCAGAGGCCGCCTCGCGCTTATGCAACTAATTTGCGAGCAAATGCAATAAAACTTTTCAAGTGGGTGAGAGAAAGAGGTGTATGTGTGTGTGTGTATTTCCAAACAATACCGAAACTTCTTTTCGGCTTCACACACGATGATCATTCCTTAATGATTAATTGACAACAATGTGTGGTGGTGAGTTGCAAGATCCATTAAAGCACAGAGACACAGGAATAATATATATGCTCATAGCTTCTTGTTCCCAGACGAGCCGCTTTCTCATGGGCAATTGCCTCACTCCGCTCATAAATAGCATTTAATTGGACTGCAAAATTGTGAACTGACGCATCTGTAGCACGCATTCCGTGCAAATCTGCGTCTCTGACTTTAATCAGGGAAAGCTGCGAACGTGAACCACCTGGAATTGAAGTTCGAAATGCGACAATGTTTGAATAAAATCCGTTAAAATCACGTAAAAATCGAATTTTCTTGAAAATTTCGATTCACTCTAAGCGTTTCGGCGAATACAACCACTCTAATTCATAAAATGCAACAGTCAGGTTCTAGGTAAACAAAATAAATCATTTGGAAAATGACGCGTACTTTGTTTTTCCCAGATTGATTCATTTTTCCGAGTATTTTAGGATTAAAATTGATACAATAATTTTGTTTCGCATGACTCATGTCAGGAAACAACAAATCCAGATTTCGCAAGACACTCGTGGCCAAAGAAGCCGAAATTTGGTCGAGTTGAAGCAACTTTTGCCGCAGAACAAGCGCTACACGCGGCTCATTATTCAATCAAAACCGCGTAATGACAGGTTTTGACGCGAAGCAAATCGTTATCTGCGGGCATACACAAATTCGAGTGTAACTAGTAAACGATCTCAGTACGTGACAATAAACAAGGCGCCGGCTAGGATCATTTCTCCTCTGCACGTGACGAATGACCAGCAGCGTTTGCACGGCATGGGATTGCTGCACTTTTACTCGCGTGAGATCCACAATAATTGAGCTCATACTCCACTTTGCCACGGCATAAATACACACATAATTTCAACTGCTGTCACCGGCTATTGAGAAATGCAAATAGTAATCAGCGTAAACGAATTTCTATTTCTCGATAGAGGTGCGAAAATGCCATGCAGTGGAGACAAATTTCAGTTTTTTCTCTAAATTTGACGCCTTATTTTTATTGAAATTAGATCCTATTACTCAGTGCAAGCAGGAAATGGTGGTTTCAACCGCGAGGCATGGTTGTACATATACACCAGAGGGTTTCAGTTTGCTGCAATCCATCTCAATTGCATTATTTTTACGATGCATGCACTTGATGTGGGTGCATGCATGCCTCTTGGGGGCAATAATGAGTGAAGTGAATGAAATGCCGTGTAACGAGATGAAGATGTTTGCTCAGCTCTATTCCCACCGTCAGGCATTCGGATGGACGGGAAAACTGGTGTTGCTTTCGTCCTTCTCCCCTTTCTTTTGCAGCCAAGCAATCGGATCATCGTGCAGTGCGATTTCTTGGTTACATGCAAAGCAGATATTTCGCGCATGATTTGGCATGACTAACGAGAAAAAATAATGCTAATTACCGCAATTATGACTTACGCAATGAGTTCGGCAGTAAAGCAATTTGCAAATTGGTTCTTTTCAAAATTGCTGCATCTGTCAAATTTGACGAAGGCTTTAAAATCTCTCCTTTTTCTTAAAAATCATCTCTCTGTTTTTGGGCCGAATTAACCTACTACGTATTTGGCGTCAGCATTAAAATTGCATAATGTACCAGTGAACTTTACAGAGAGAAGCACAAATTATTTCCAAATGCGTCTCTCTATGCGAGTTGTCATTGCGTCAATTGACCTACAGGTAAAAAAACCGATCTACAATAAATATTTGTCTCTGTTAGGTGGAAGTGGAAGCAGATTGTCCGGTTCAAAACGAACGTGCAGGAAAACGGTCAAGGACGATATTTCGTGGGGCCTTTCTTCGTCGAGCTTGAAAATTCGCTCTCGTCACACTACGGTAAAACGCGCTTAAGCTGCACTTCATCTCTGTTGACGTTTCATGCACGGACACGCCTTCGATTTTTCGCAGAAGCAAAAATTGTAGTGCATTGTGTGTGATAAATAAATCAGGTGGAAGTGAAAGGAACACGGGTTAAACGGAGGAATTACTGGATAAAAAAATCTGTTCCCTTGATGTCATTTTGCATACGCGTGAGAATGCGGAAAGGTACAAAACCTTGAGAGAATATTGTGTCACATACTCGAAATATATTACAAAATTTAGCCAATTATCATAATCTTGTATTTTTTTAATTCCAAAAGCAGAAGAAATACGATCTGCCATATGCTCGCATCCCGAAGGCCGGCGAGAATCAAAGAACAATAATTTAGCGGCGTGTATGTAATAAAGCAGCAATTGCGAGGCGCGATTTGTGGAGCGCCGTTTCAAAATTCAACCTTAAGGACGTAGAAAATTGAATCACGAGTGCTGCCTTTTTGTTATTGTGTGGTCTGCTGCTGCGGCTGCTGCTGCTGCAGCACTCTCTCGCGCTGTAAATTTCCGTAAGCACACTAGATCATTGTTATGGTGCACTTAAGACTGCCATTGTTTGTAATTTCTTGAGCTACAATCACGCCGAACGGCCTTGCGCCGGGTTTTTTGCCTTTTCGCATTCCTCTCCGCCTCACGGCTGCACGTCCTGCTCCCTGAGCTCGTGAAAAGCGAACCATTTTCCTGAAAACCGTGAACGCAGGACAGGAGTGATAGAAACTCTCGGCAGTTTCTTTGTCCGGATCCGCTCTCTCACTACGGCGAGGTCGCCGAGCAGAGTGCACTTTTAATTATTGCGAGCTCGTTTTGGAAATTATTCAAATTAGTGCTTTTATTATGGATAATATAGCAACAATTATCTCCCACGAGCATCTCGAATGCATTCCGGTGAACGAAATGACACTGACCCTAGGTTCAGCCGCAGCAGTCTAGTGCTCTGCGTAACCAGTAGACCATAAACTTGTGCCGACAGTCTCCACGAAGCACTCACGCCGCTCTAAATAGGTGCCTGACAGCCAATTTGGGAAACGAACAGGTGTTTTGACTAATTTTGCATCCTTGGAGCTGTGAAAGTAGGAAACTGTCATTATATTCGTAATATTATGCGTTAGCTGGAAAATGACAAGCTCAGAAGAAATATTTAAGTTAGTTGTATTGTTCTGACGCACAGGGCTTTTAATTTAAGACAATCACATATATTTTCTGACCCTCAATGAGCTTATCAAACGAATCATGCAATTTTAACCCTTTTAAACAACACTTGAAATCATCTAAAAGCATCAAAAATTGACTAGAAACCGTCTAAGACAGTCTAGTTTGTTTGTTTTGTTTAAAAGCATGATTTTCTCTTTAAGAATTAAAATATAATAAGCCTTTTGTGTGCATATAATAACATGATTCTGCGCAGAATTTTTTCCTTTAAACCATGATCTAGGTCTAGACAAAATTTTAGACCAATCGAACGCCGAGAACCATATCTATTGGTCTTTTTAATGTTATTATCCGCGATCAGTGACAAGAATTATTCCATTTTTTCCAATATTGTCACCACCAAATCTCGGGTTCCAACAGTCAGAAATGCAAAAACTGCACATTGTTCGACTCGTCTCAACCTCCCCTAGATAGCCGAAGGGTCTTGAGGGTGATCAACCCTCATCCCCCTTCCATCCCATGCAATGCAGATAATGATAAAAATCGTGTCGCTTTGTACTTTTGGCAAACTTATCACTGATATCAACCATCTTAAATTAGTAAAAATCAACCCCAAAAGCCATTGGCTATTTAGAGAAAGTTGAGACGAGTTGAACGGTGTTCGGTTTTTGTAATTTTGTTGGCTCAAACCCAAGATTTGGCGATTATAATGTTGGTAAAAATTGAAAATTATATCATTTGCTAATATTGTCAAGGCCTAATCATTGTGCTTGATCAGTCGATTCGATAATTTTTTTAAATTTAAAATAATAATATTTTCCACAAAACAGTTAATTTTAAGCAAATTACGCATATTTCCAAAATCGCACCTGTACATATTTCGGATTAATGGAATAAAAATTATTTCTAATTGCATATATTTCAGCCTCTAAAATCGTCATTAAAGAACAGATTTAATCACTAAGTCTACTTTCAATTACCACTATTGTATTAAAACAATTCCGGATGCAGCTTCTAATTTAACTGATCAAAATTAAAACAATGCAATTGTTTTGTACTCTAGTGGCAGGGATTTATATCACCTTTATCCCTTTTCCCGGCTGCACAGAGGAAAAAAATTGAATTTTCACTTCCTTATCGATGGCGCACAGGATAATGAGAAGTGATAGTTTCCTGCTGGCCGCGTACATCGATACAGAGGCGCTCGCGTTTTAAATACAGATTAATTAATATTACACATACATTAGTCATAGCTGGCAGTAAGAGAACGGCAACGGCGGCGGCGGCGGCGGATTCGTATAAGCAAGGTGCAGAATGAGAGCATTTCTCTATGCGCGAGAGAGCGAGTGTGGGAGCAGCCAAGGAGGAATTTCTGTGCTCGCATTGTCTATGGACGAGCATAAGTATAGCTTTGATTCGCGTGTGCATATATCTAGGGCGGTGACAGAGACCTCGTTTGTTGCTGATCAAAGAGAAAATCCCTGGAAAAATAGGCGGTGCTGATTGCATTGATGTGGGAAAAATTAGCTTTATTCATTGAATTGCGAACAATGAAACTGAAAATTGAAAGCAGTCAGCATGTTTGAATAACCAACAATGCGTGAAGCACTAATCTAGGCCTACAAATAGAGGTTGCAATGCAAACATAAATTTACAGATAAATTTTGTGGAAAATAATTTTTACCTCTACTTGAAATACTATCTAAAAATGAGAGGGAAATTGTTTAGGTTTTTGAGTAAATCGGCTCAAAAGTTTGTCTCCCTACTGTAAAATCAAGATTTATTTCAAAATTTAGGGAGATTTTCTTCAAAATTCGCGACGAGAGGGATCGGAATCGAGAGAAAAAATCGAGACATTCGGCAAAATCTGAAATTGAACTGTTCCTCAGTCCTGATTTTAAATATAAACTGTTGCTAAATTTCACAAATGAACTACTTGCTATAGTAAGCAATGCAAAATGTTCTTAATTGTTGGCATGTAAATGTGAAGCTCAAACATGTTTTGTCCTGCATGGGACGAAAATTGTTTACTCTCTCTTAACCTCATTGTGCAGTCTATTAATTAATTTTCTGGCTGGCTCCATGTGTGTTCTTTTGTAAAGAACAACGGCCAGTGTCAAATTTCATGCCCACACGCACTTAATAAAAATTAGGCTGAGGCAACACCTTGCTTGGCTAATGTGTGCATACCAAAAATTAATTGCCGCCAGACTGCTCTTCACGGCCGTTAGGTTCCTTTTACTCTTCTCGCGAATTGTAAGTCACATTTTTGGAGCGGAAAAGTTTAAATTCCTTAGCCCTCTCGGCGTAGTAAATAAAAGTGAAAAACAACACCGCGCGGCCCCTTGTGTGTTTTTTCGAGTGGTCCAACCTGAATTAAAACACGCGAGCAGTCTAATATGTCACCTCGATTGCCTGCACGCTGAAAATTTAATCCTTGCTGCAGCAAAAGTGGTTGAACATGTTCGGGTCTTGCGTGGAATAAAAACAATCTTTCTCTCTCGCTCTCCATCCCGCGGCTCAATTTTTTTTTAACAATTACGCAAGGCATCAGCAGTAACTTCCCTCTCATTTTCATGCCATCGCACTGCTTTATTTATTAGTTAATCTAGTCGTTTTCGGGGACACATAAATTGCGGTTGCAGGTTGCTCCTTGAAAAGCAAATCGCACCCGGCGGAATGTGCCAGTGAAATTACCATTTCTGACACGCAATTTATTTTGCTCTGCAATTAAGTGGAGCGCCTCCGACGCTGCTTATTAATTATTGACTGAACTTTTGACCGCGACGAGGAATAAGAAATTTGGCATGCTGCAATCTCGATCAGAGAGTGATTGTCCTCATAAATACTGATTGAGCCATCTTATTGAATTCGCTATTATATCTTTCATCTGCCAGATTAAAAAAAATCTGAAAATAGGCGAAAAAATTAAAGAACATAATTTACAAAATAATGAGCCACATCTAACTTATACTGTCTTAAAAATTTATTTAACTTAGCAGACACAGAAGTGTAATGAATCAAAGAAAACGAATAGACTGTTAATTTGTGCCGAATTCTTCAAGACTGATTATTGAAAACTGGCGTGGCCCAGATTTTCCTGATTTTTAAGATTTGCTTGTCATGGCTATCACTATAATGTATTTTCTGTAGTAATACAACGTTTCATAACGATTGTAAATGTAATTTCTCCGGCGATTCTTGTGAAAAATATCACATTATAAAATGTACAGCAAAAAAAATTGACTTTTAGAGAAGCAGAAAAAAATATGTAAAAATTGATAAATAAATGATAGATTTAGTCTTGCAGGCATATTGCGTTTAATAAATCATTGATTGAAATTAATGAGCCTCCAGCCAATTTCCCGGCAAAAGTATAATATCTAGGCAATCATCTCCTAGCAAGTAAAAATAAATCACCGATTAATTAGTCTAAGATTTCCATTTTCTCCTATTTTAAAAACGAAAAAAATAACAGTTTACTGATTGCTAATATTTATAAATAGATGGAAAGGTTCTTTGCAAAGCGGAGGCGTTCTTTATTCCGCCACGCATTAAAGAAAGGTTTAATTTTATGATTGTGCCCTTTACGACGCCTCTGTGTTACTCGCGCACACCCAGGGCCGAGCAATGGTAAAAAGAAGCGTTTGAATCGAGGATTCATGTGGAAGCAATTTATCGAAATTATTGCCGCGCGCAGCACGTCTTTGCAAACTGATTATGCAAGCTGGCAGGCGAGCACATTTTGAGGCTGAGCCAGCATCTCTTTCTCTCTTTGTTGTGTGCAGTCATGCGGGCCGTGTAAAAAATAAGATGCCGCACGCCGCGCGGCCATAAGCATATATACGTGCTGGTCACCTTTGATTATAAATAATATGGGCCAGACGGAGATTTGCTTCCGCCTCGCGCGCCGCGCGAGCGAGCGAGAATGACTGCAGAAGCTCATTAATTGCATTTCGCCGTTTTCTCCCGCCATGAGCGTGTGAATAAATTCGCGAAGATTTGTTTTTGGCCAACTCTCGGGTAATAAGGAAGAAAGGATGTGAGTGCGATACGGGCCTAAATTTAGTTTTATGACTCGCTCCGCGTTGGACGAACGGGGAATGCGAAAAGCGAGTTTTGTGCAAGCGTGAATGACAATTGAAAATGCAAATTAGATTGATCTCTGTTGTGAACTTTGCGACTGTTCTATTGCAAATCGGTCCTCCTTTGTTATTCAAATTGGACTCGTGAACAATGCTGTCTTAACTATTCAATGTTGCGAATTTCAGTTTTGTGACGTGCCTGCTTGTGAGGTGAGAATGATTAATAAAGCAATTATATGACATATTTCTCCTTTCAATTTAGAATCTGTTGCTTTGATGTTCTTGCCGCACTCCTGGAGGAGAAAGATACTTTATAATGTGTTCAATTAAAATTTTAAACGGTTTGCTTGGTGGTTTTGGCAGTGTCAAGATAATCAGACGAAATTCACACCATTCATCAGTCTTAACTAAAATTTTTGGCGAATTTTTAAAATTGCAATAATTGGTTCAATTTGAAAGTTAAGGTTAGTTGCGTCAGCCGTTTTAACTGTTCAAAGAGATTTTAAACAAACTCGTTTATTCTGAACAATTCCAAAAAGAAAACTCCATATGATTTTCTTATTTTTAACATTTTTTTAATTACTCGGTTATAATTTTACAATTCTATAATTGAGTGATTTATATTTATTTTCCTATTCTGGCTCTTAGCCACACGCAGATTTCTAATTTTGTGCACTTATTCAAAACTCAACACGTTTCTTTTATGCAAACTCATGCAAATAGAATGCGTGACTTTAGCGTTGTAAACGATGCGCATGCACTTGTTATAGAAAACAAACATAGATATCTCATCAAAAAGCACCGCTCAAGTGGGATGCAATCTATAATTAAATCTTCATGTTCCTCGGCATCGCATGTGGAATGCATAATAGTTCTGGTTTACAGCCTCGCAATAAAGAGGGTACTCCAATTTATGCAATGAAAACCAATTTCACGTGCTGCACTTTCTCAAACGGCTCAATTGGAATATTTTTATTTTGTCCTATGTAGGTGGGTGTTAAACATAGAATCAATTTGAACTAGATAAAACATCTTCATAGTTCGATAAAGAATCTTGCTTACTCTTAGGATTAATTTATTTAAATTATTTATTCCGTTAGAAAAAGTGAGAACGTGTTTTGTTTCTAGCAACACGTCGTAAATCCTAAACGTTTTATTGCCTGTCTCGTGTGGCGCTTGGAATATGAAAAAACGACAAATAATTTTGTTGCTCTTGACCGACATTAAATAGAATTTTATTGGCATTCGAGAATACGCATTGACGGAAAACGAACGGCAGCTTTCCTCAAAACGCGAGGCACGCCAAGATTTCACAATCCATTATTCCACGGCGCCGCGGCTGAGGTTGCTCGGATGTTATTATAATTTAAGCTCCATATATAAACAGCGAACGCGAGAGCGGTAATGAATGAATAATAGAGCAGTAATCTTACAAAAGAATGCCAAAGCCGCGCTTATTTCGGCAGCTCAGGCGAACCTGCTGAATCACGCAGCTCCTGCTTCGATTTATTGCGTCGCCTAGGCAAAAAGTCGAGCTGCGCAGCGAATACAAATTTTACCTTTAATTGTTGCTTTGCACGCTGTGTAGTTTCTTTTAGATCAATATTTACTTCCGGGTTTTATATCGTTCGATTCGTCTTGCTGAGTAGATTAGAAATGTGTCAAGCTTTTTTAATTCGGACCTATTTTCAAAAAATTATGGAAATTTTGAATTTCCGACAAAATAGTGTCATCTCTTATCAAACACCGCATATTTTTTGGATTCTCCTAGTTAGATCTTTTAATCACATTTTCCAGAAAAAAATGCATGGGAATTAGTCTGCGTCAGGGCGGCGAGCGTGCGGTGCTCTGGATTCTTCCGGCGCGGACTCATGCTGCTGTCGACTCCACTTCTCGATTGCGAAACGACTTGCTCGTAATTCTAAAACGTGACTTTCACTTGTTGTCCATTTCCAGCGCCACACACACACATGCATGTACTTACTTAAATTATTATTTTATGTGTAACAACAAAAGTGAACCTGCGGAAAGTGCTCTCGGGCTGCCTTCTTTTATTCATCATCGCGTAATAGCGTGATGGGCGCTCGGATATAATGGCCTATTGAACACTGCGCGGCGCGCACACACACTTCTTTACAAGCTGGACCTTCTCTTGCGATCGGAGCACACGCTGAGGAAGCAAATGTAAAGCTGCTCGAAGGGGCCAGCAATAAGACAAAAAGCTATTTGTAGGTTGTAATTGGCTCCACCGTGCAGGAACTTGTATTAAGTGAAATGTTTTCATTGTCTTCTTAACTGCATAAAGAAAAGTTGTGTTTTTCTCTCTTTCTCATTGTTGTGAAAAGAAAGAAAATTAATTAGATCAAAACAGTAGGTATTTGTAACACGATTTACATATTTTTAAAGTAAATTTGTGAAAAATCCTTTTTACTCTCTAAAAATGTCTCAAGTTCCCGTTTAAAGTTTTGAGAAAATCGGTTCAAAATTTTGCACTGTCTCCCTCCTGTAAAATCACGATTATTTCCAAATTTAGGGAATTTTATCTCAAAATTCGCCAACTATTGGATAAAAGTCGAGCAACAAAATCGAGAATTTGAAATTTAACTGTTCCTCGGTCCTGACTTTAGAGATAAACAGTTATGTATGTACTTATTTTCACAAATGAACTACTTGCTTCAGTCAACAATGCAAAATTTTATTGATTGTTGACCTGTAAAGGTCTGCTCTGAACGAGATGAAACAGACACGTTGCTGGAACTGATTTTTATGTTTCAGTAATAGCTGCATGACGCAATGTATAAATGGTTATATGGGATGCTGTGATGTTTAATGCACGCTGCATACAGAACCAGTCTGCGATCTGCTCTTTTTTCATTGCTCAAGCTCAGGCTCATTCCGGATCAAAACGTTGATGACCCGCCAGGTGAGTGAGCAGTGGACGGCGAGAAATTCAGCGAGGCAATTAAACCAGGTTAAAATATTTGCTCTGGCGAAATATAAATGCGTGCTCGCGCCGATCTTCCTGATCGAGTTGGCTCATCTTGATCGCTTCGCCAGTAAAAAATTATTTTTATGTTTGAGGAAACATGATTTTACGATCGTTTCTCTTTTATTTGTGAATGAAACGTTTAACAGTTCCGTTTTAATGATGAATCAATAAATTGTGATCAAATTCGACCTGCGTGAGAGGTTAAGCTGAAGAAAGAGACAAATGCGACATTTATTTGCTTTTACCACTATGAGAGAACAAGAACCATCTATCTACTCCCAAAAGAAGTTTATGTCACGAAACCACTTCAACGACACGAAAGACACTCTGAGCTTTATTAGTGACCCTATTTATTTCATAACGGACAAAAGTAAAAGGTGAATTAAGAGCAATGGAATATTGCCAAATTGCCAATTAGGTATTTATGTCACTTTAGAGCGTTGTTTAATTTTTTTAATATTTCTTGTGACAAATTAAAGTGGATCAACATGATGACACTTGAAAATTATTTGAATTTTTAGACGGAATTAGCAGTAGATCGATAAACAATTTGTTCTAATCAAAAAAGGAGCTTGCTAAAGTAAAAATTCATTTTTTTCACATTTTCTACAAACATTTACAGCGCTTGACCACATTTTCTTGGCAGATTTCGATTCCTCCTCGTCGAGATCTATCCAACAGCGTGTGAAACCTTTCAGGGAAACTTTTAATAAGATTTCAAGTAAGGAGACAGTCCTCAAAATTTTAAAAGCATGCGCTAATTTACTTAAGTCAAATTTGGTCTCAACTGAATCCTGAGGAATCAGTTCATGCACTGGCAACAAGCATTTTCCAGCATTTTGCAGTATCAATCCTCTTTAAATCAATCAACAATTTTTAAACAGGATGTTTTAATTTCCAAATTATGTTCTCAATTCACCGCATCTTGAGAGAAAGAAACCCTAACTTTTCCTATATATAGGACATCATCCTATAATTGACATCAATTTCCACTCTATCTCTGGTGATGCAGACTAAAACAAATAATACACATGTGTGCATAGCATTCCTCTGTGAAGAAACACGTGTTTTAACACCGTTATAATTAATTAAAAGATCCACGCTTTGCGGAATGAAAAGTGACACTTCACACTTTCCATAAACGAACAACGAGAAGTCATGCACTCTGCCGGACATTGCAGCTGGCCGTCGCGGCTTGAAGAGCTATTAATTAGCATATTTGGTTGCTGACACCTCGCGCTTAAGTCATTACTCCGCGGAAATGATGCATGCGGTCACACTTTTATTGCGAGGATGTGTATGAATGTGCGCGAGGGCTGCTGAAGTTACACTCGCTCGCGGGGCATCGCCAGCCGCGCGCTTTCCACATTACACTCTGCGGTTCTCGATATAAATTAGATGTTTGCATAATGACTCCAACGTGCGCGCACTTTGTTATTTCTTCGCCGGCCTCTTTATGACTTACGTCGAAACACTTTTCATGTCTAAAAGCGCGTAAGTATATATATAGAAATCTCCTTGCCGCAACCTACGAGATTAATCGAACTGCAATTTGCTTTATTGCTATGGTCAAAAGCTTTGATATGCTAAATTAGGGGTATCTTTGTATAGTTTAATTCAGCCTTTTTACTTCTGAGAATTTAAGTCTTGTATCACGTAATTTGACAGAAATGCTGCTCCACTTGTTCTGCAAAACATATATGTTTAAAACATGACACATACACATACGTTTTGAGTGAGTGCGAACAAGAATTAATATTATTGCGAGCATGTTTCAGAATGCAGAAAATTGTTAAGCCTTGAGAGAATGTGTCACTTACTTGCAATATGTTTTATAAAATGTAGCCAATTATCTTTATAACACGTACGTCTTTTAATTTCAAGAAGCAAAATACGAACTGATCCTGTTCAGAAGGCCGCCGAGAATCAAACCATAACAATTTTCCAGCATCAGACGTGCTTGCTGCAATTTTCGTGTTATGTCACGAACAAATTAATTAGGTGACAAACTTAATCGTTGCATCAAAAATAATTTATCAACACCAAAAGAGAAATTAATAGTTTAGCTGATTTTAAGTTAAAAATTTTCAGAGGTTTCAAATTATTTGGGGTTTCAAGCTATATACACGGCGACCACAGTACAAGCTAAACCACCATTCTCATTAGGTTGAACGTGTCAAAACAAATGTATTTGAACCAGCTGAAAACAAAAAATGCATTTGCGGTGAGGCAGTTGGTTGTCCCAAAGTGAGTGCGCTGTTTTGATTCCTTCCTGTCCGACGACAAACTTGACAAACTAAAATTTGATCCCCGCCGTACATGAATATATATTATGCTGTTTTCTCAGTCAGGTCTCCGCGCAGACCGAGAGATTTCACTTTCCTCTATCGCAATTAGTTAGTGTTTTATGCGATCTCGGCTACAAAACAATTTAAAAGCAATTCCCACATGATACGACACCAACTTCCTTCCTAAAATTATTGTAAGGAAGCGCTGCAACACATTTTTGCGCGTATATTAATGTTTTGAAATGAAGCGACGCGGGTTCAAGGAACGTAGTGCTTCCTCAGCAGCGCCGACCAAATTCTCGAAGAAAACAGCCACCTGCTCGCTCCACGCAGCCATTCATCCGGCTGCTCTGATTTATGGCTCTTGATCTTATCCCTTTAATAAGCGATCGCAATTGGCTTTATGAAAGAAAGTTACGTTGATTGTCCACTTGCAATAACTCTGTCTATAAGAATTATTGTGGGCTCACTTGAACTGTGCATTTTCTAACTTTTCCTCATCTTCAATATTAAACGCGAATTGGGGCTGTAATTTAAAAATATTATTTTCCAGAAAGATCGTAATCATCGCTTGTTGGATGAAGGGAACATTCAGTTTTCTCAACATTTTAATGGGTTGTTGTGTCTCACCTTTTATTTTACGACGCGACCCAGAAATCTGAATCCCATAATATGCACCAGATAAAATATACGAAATTCATCATAAAAGCAAAAAACCTTGAGCAACTAACTCGATTGACCAGATAACGAGTAAAATGTAATTTCAGCCCACGAACATTATACGAATTTTTAAAATCGCAATAAAAGTCGACACGAACGTGTATTGCATGTCGTGTTTCGTAATGGCCCACACTCTCAGTCGGCAAATAATTTACCTTACCGAAATTAAAACTATCCTTTTTACAAACAATGAGAGCCAGAGGTTTGTTTCCTTTTGATCTGCCATTAAGCACTTGATTGATGAATTGGCCGCGTGAAGTGCCGAGTAATTGCGACCGCCTCGAGCTGCCCTTAAACTGCCTATCTGAAATTAATTAATGCAGACGCGATTCATTATGCAATTAGACGCACACGTCGGGCAAATGAGCTGGCAAAATCGAGGCGAGAAGTGGTTCATTGGGTCAACGGATGCTTCGCGGGGAGTCTACCTTCCAGTCACGCTCGCGTCGGTAGCGAGCGACTAGCGAGAGTGAAAGCGAGCGTGACTGGCATTGAACTCACCTACCTGCCAACTGCCAGCACCACCGGCTGCCTACTCGCCAGGCGTTTGTCTCGCTCTTCCAGTTCTTCCAGTCGCCGTTGCATGGCTCTAGCATCAAGTTTGCAAAAATCTTTTATGCAAAGGATTTTAAGAGGCAGAAAAAATGGCACGGGTCGGAAGACAAAATAAGCAAAAGCTCAACGAACTTTGCACCAGGAAATATTATTTTTTTCTGGTTATACAGGCATTTTGGAAAGTTTTGCGTCCTCATTATCTCAACTCCTTGTGGTACAAAAATGAAAAAAGCGTGCTTTTGCTTTCCTCTAGCCAAACCCAATCGAACTAACACCAAATTTGATGGTCAAAGTCAAAAGGTCATTTCTGATAATTATGCTCAGGATCTTGGAATTTTGAAAATGTGCCCAAAAGGGGTCCCATGACGAGTGAAGACTTGGGTACAATTCTCAAAGTGGTGCTCTTTATAGTTTTCGAGTAATTCCACTTCAATAAAACTCGAAAAACAATTTTTCGACTTTTTATGTTTTGCAATTATTCTGAACCCAAATTATCGGGTTCAATAACCATCAGAATTGCAAAAACTACCCACTGTTAGACTCGTCTTGACCTTTTATAACCAACTGAATCGTTTAGGACGTGTTTAACATCACTCCTTTCAACCCCCTGTTAAAATGTAAATAGCAAAAATGCACTACTGAGGGCTGAATATTTTTTAACCATCTCTCAACCAAAACTCACTCTAAATTATCTTCCTATACCTAATTACCAAATTGAAACAGCAAATATTTAAATAAAATAGATAAGAATTACAAGCTACTCATTTTAAGTTTTTTAGGCAATTTGTGGGTAGAAGGTGAGCAAATCTATACACTTCGAGACGAGTATAACGGTGTGCAGATTTTGCAATTCTGATGGTTAGAACCCGAGATTTGAAGTTGAAAAATGTTTAAAAATACAAAAGAACTTTATGGATATAATTTGGTCTAGTTATTATGAAGAAAACTTGATTCAACACACATTTTTGTCTGATTTTCTCATTCTGTGAAAATGTGAGTCATTGCAATAGGCAAAGAATGAATTTTCTCTTTTATGAGGTAACTAAAAGATCATTGATAGAGATTCAGTAATATGTTATTTAATGAAACTTCAGTTTACATCTATGCAAATTTACCACATAATATACATGGACGGACACACTTTAAAATGCTTCAATAAATATTTGTCGTGTCAACAAACGATCAGAAATACTCACAGCTTAACTGATAACAATAGTGGTAATTATTAAATTGCGAATCTCCTGAGAGACCAATCTCAGATTAGTTCTCATATGCTTGCTTTGAAAATTGTAAAATATTTTTTAAGATAAACAGTTTCTGGTTCAAAATACTCTATTCGATTTTCATATATGTTACAAAAAATAAGCGTTTCAAAGTTTTCTATAAATGCAAAATAATAAAATCTATGCAAAAAGGCATTGTTTAAGCAGTTGGACCAGGAGATTTGATTTTTTTTTAAATTATCAAAAGCTAGAATCTAATGTATATTATCTGATGATGGCCACTCTTGCGTTTTTCCTCGACTTGACATGAGCAACGTCTTCTTCGTGGGGCGTGCTGGTGAAACGCTTGAACTCTTCCATTTCCGATCTTAGTGGCGCAAACATTTTCAATGATCGCCGCAACCTTTCAGACTGATCATCGTCAATCGCTTTCCCTGAAATTGGGATTGTTTTATTAAACTTTCAAATCATATTAGACACTGTTTTTCGTGAAATTGTAATTGGCTGCATCAATATTGAAATAATTCAGAAATTAAAAGCCAAAGAAAATATTGACACAATTTCCTCTAAATATATTCACCATAAAGTGCAAAGTTGTTGATCGCAGGCTGGGGGTGATTAACGAGCGTCTCGCTGAGGGTCATCGAGCTCATGAGCAGCTGCGGTCCAGGCCAGTAGCGCACGACCACCTTGAAACCACCCTTGCCCTTCCCTGGCTCGTGCACAACGTAGTCGACCGTGCGGATTTGGCCGTCCGGCTGCAGCAGGGCGTACTGGCCGCGAACCACCCCGTTCTTGCGCTCCTCCCACTTGTCGGCGATGTTGCCGCTTCTTTCCCAATCGTCCGTCGCATGCCGATACATGTATTCTCCTATAACCTACAAAATGATTAAAATTGATCTTTTAATATACTTAAAGATACCACAAAATCCTGGAAAATGCTTGTTGTCAATGCATGAACTGATCCCTCATAATTAAGTTGAAGCCAAAATTGACTTAAGTATTTGAGAAAATTGGCTGCAAAATGGTGACGACTGTCTCCTTATTTGAATTTCTATTTTATTTCACAACAAAGAGTTTTCCTAAAAGGTTTCATACGCTTTTGAACAGATCCTCAACGAGAGGAATCGAAATCTGCCAAGAAAATGTGCTCAAGTGGTGTACATTTTTTATCATTGCAAATTGTAGAACAACAAACTGCTTGTTGCACCCAACAATTCAAATAATTTTCAATTTTCGCCGCTTTTGTCGATCTACTTTAAAAAAGGGGCAGACTTATACAACCGTGTGCAGATGAGAGAGACGCAGGTTGCATATGAATCAGTCAACCATTTGCAAATTTGTCATGACTCTGCCTTTTCGTCTGCCCTTCGAAACTAAACGGTCCATTGCACCTTTTAAATAATTTGCAATCTTGGAGGTTGCCTCAGACAATGGAGGTCCTTTTAACCCTTTATATGGGGCACCGTACGTTGCGACGATAACAGTGCCGAGGCCATATACTAGTTTTGCAGCAGTTTACAAAGACACGCCACTTGCCAAGAAAAAGGAAATGTCACAGGTGACGATGCAGAATAACAAGCAGCCGTGAAAACTGAAAGAGTTTTAATAGTTCGCACACGGAACATTATGTCTTGCAGGAAGAATTTTTAGGAAGGTGTTGCACAATTATTATTGGCGACTTCAAGTGGATTTATACAGGGCGACAGTTTAAAATTATTTTAATTATAATAATATTAATCTTTATTTGAATTTTGGCATGCACATAACTCATCACAATAAATTGTACCTAATTACATACATCCAATTGCAAAAAAATTCAATCAATATTGGATGCAATAAGCAGTTTATCAATAAACAAATTGTTCTTCAATTTGCAATAACCAAAAATTGACCTTGCTTCAAGTAAAAATTCAAATTTTCTCCTAAATTTCCAGCGTTTGAGCACATTTTCTTGGCAAATTTCGATTCCTCTCGTCGAGATCTGTCCTGAAACCTTTGCTGTGAAATTAAATCAGATTTCAAGGAAGGAAAACAGTTCTCGCCATTTGAAAAGCTTGCCAACTTTAAAAAAAATTACGGTGGCTCAATTTTGGCTTCAACTGAATCCTAAAAGGGGCGAGTTCATGCTTTGGCAACAAGGATTTTCCAGAATTTTGAGATTCAAAGATTAAAATACGCATCCTCTTTTTAGAGCAAGTTTTGCAGTAATTTATTTTATTTCCGCTCTTTATTCCATTTAATCAAAAATAAAGTTAATTTTTAAAATTCCATTGATGGTTTATCAGTAATTTTTTTACTATATTTTTATTTAAGCTTCATACCTTACTGTTGCTCGTGGGAGCCAGGCCCCTGAAGTCGACAGTCGATCCAAAATGAAAGAAGTGCAGTAGCAATAGCGACGCAAACAAAACCTGGAATGAATAAACTGAATGAGCAGGGAGCGCATAAGATATTCGAGACACGAGTGGCTGCAGTGTGAAAGAGCAAGCTGCTAAAGTTTACCAAGCTGCAAATTCAAATGTCAAAAGTGAGTGGCTGTTGTTTTTGTTTTGAGTACAGAGACCCACTTTAATTATATACATGACGGCGAAAGCAAAAGTCGCGTGAATGAAGAGCGTTTTTTATGCTTGGCGAGGCTGAGCTGCAGCGTAAACCAATTAATTTCCGCACTCTTCCTGGATGAACCAACTCGAGATCCGGTCTAGACACGAATAATACTCTAATTTTCTCATCCAAGATCCTGTTCCAACTTTTACCCAATTTCGGTGATTCAATTTTGCATCATTTCTGTGAAGAATCGTGACTTAAGCATCGCTGCTGCGTGCTTATTATTACGATTCGATTCCATATAAGTCATGCGTGTCTAATAAACGCTGAACTCGCGGCCAAGGTTTTGTTTGTTGTGTTCCAAAAATTGCTCTTGTTAAAGTAGAGCTTTACAGGCTAACAATTAAGAAAATTTTGCATTGTTAGCTTTGGAAAGTAGTTCAATAAGTTAATTATGTATTTGTGTAATAATGAAAACAGGACCGAGGAAAAGTTAAATTTCATAATTTGCTAAATTTATAGATTTTTTCGCTTGATTTCAATCCCTTTCGTTGCCATCTATCCAACAGTGTGCGAATTTTGAGGAAAAATTGCCTAAATTGTGAAATAAATCATGGTTTTACAGTAGGGAGACAATGCATGCAAACATTTGAGTAGATTTTCTCACAAATCTAATCAACAACCTGGGAAATTTTTAGCTTCTTTCTAAGTTATTGTAACGGTAAAAGGAACTATCGCAAATATTCTATTAAGCTTTATTTTGATCTATGAATATAAGTTGAGACAATAGAGCACCTACGGTTCAGGTTGTGGAACCAAATAAGGGTGAATTTATCTAGCGTGTCTAGCCTCCTTTCGCACAAAGAGACGTGCATGTGCAATTGAGACTTGTGCGAGTCAACATGTTTCGCGATCGTTTCAGCTAACACGCACGCTCTTTGTATGCCTGACATGATCTGATAACCTCGACGAGAGACAGTCTTTAGCTAGAAATTGCTATCAAAACTTGATGAGCCCATGGAAATCAGCAACTGCAACAGCGTTAATTTTAACTCTTTACCGAGGCCTGAACAATGTTTCAGTTCTCCAAATGATATGACATAATTAATGGGTGATCACGCAAATTAATTTTTCATTGCAGCTAAAATTAATATTATAAATCACTGTTAAAATTATTTTTACAGTTCATGCAGCTATTTTAACGTTTTTTTCTACTAACTTCCACGTTCTTCTCACACGTCTATAAACCAAAGACAGCCAGGGCCAGCTATCAAAATCCAAAAAAACTATTTAGTCCAAATAAAAAGAGTTGCAGCCAACAAATAAATAAAAATAATAGAAAATTTTGAACTAGAAATAATTTTAAATCCAAAAAGTTACACCTTCATCCAAAACTGACATGCCGGCGGTAAAAAAGCAATGCAAACCTTGTATCTGCTCATCTTGAACAAGTTTGAAATCCTTTGAGTGTTCGCCAAGTGACCGAAATAAGCCTAGTCCGCGAGCAGAGAGGTCCACTTCTTGCTGATGCACCCACCGCGAAGATGCAATACAATGAGAAGAGCAGCCAGGGCACGCAGATTGAGTTGTGCTCATACCTCCCACTATTTTCGTCCGTTGCACGCGATGAAACCATATAGCAAAGCATCTCTCCTTCGTTCAAAGGAGCATTTGTTGTTGCAACAACTACTATTGGATGCACGAGACCTTCTGCATTATCGCACCGGCCGAATCAAAGAGCAGCTCCAGCACCCACAGGATTCGATGACGTTCGCTGACCGCCGCGTGAAAGTAACGTTCTATTTTGCAGAGTATTGATTTGACATAATAATTAAGAAGATGAGCGCTTTTAGAGTAGTGTAGGACAAGACTTTCGGGCAAAAAATGTTAAGGTCAATTTAAGAATTACGAATATGATTAAACATTTCGCGAACATTTTTATTATAATTTAATTAGACTCTGAAAGTTTAGTGTTTCGATCATGCAACACGCTATTCATGTTGTTCACTCGTCAGGATTTCAAAATTTCAATGAACAACTTTAAACCGCGTAATTATATCAACCTTGGATTAAAATAATCTTTCAATAAAAAATTGCATAATTTTTGTCACTGCTGTATTGTAGTGTTTTGGCAGTGCAATTGGCGGCTTATCAGATGTTCGACAATTTGCACCTCTGATCCACCCATGTCAGTTTGCTCAATCTGCTCATTGTTCTCTCGCGCCGCTATACATTCAATGAAGCGAAATGTCAGAGAGCACATTCCTCTTAGCAGCTGAAAAATAATGGCATTGCCTTGAATTTCATTGCAGCAATTGAATGAGAATGGAAGCAATCGTTGTCTGACCCAAAAATAGCACTAGAAAACAACCACTAACTTAGTTCTAGTAAAAAATAAAATCCTTGATTTGCGCCACTGCCCGAAAGCATGTCGAATCCAAGATCACAGGAAGTCGTCTCTCGCAGGACAGATTTCTGTCCTCTCATCCCGTGATTTGAATCCTTGAAATCGGGTAGCATGTGAATTCTCAGGAGCTGCAAAGCAAATTACTCGGTGAGATCAATAAACTTTGAGAGTTGCTGCAAAAATTGCATAACCGTGTTGCTCTCCGATTGACTGTGTTGTGGTCACGACTTTCCTCGATCCATTGTTACAATTTACGCGCAGCAATAAATGGGCCGCTCCGTAAACTGGTTCAAAATAAGTTTCTTGCTTCCCGATTTGATGTAATAAAAGCTTTTTCGCTCGAAAAATACCGCGCGAGAGTGAAAACCAGAAGTTATGGTTTTCAAATTAATTGCGTTGATTCGCCCACTCGCATAGTTATTATTCGTGAGGATTATTGCAGCGCGTCGTCATAATGCAGAGACCTAGTTTTAAACACATGTAATATAAAAGTGCTCTAGTAAATAAGAAGTGTTGCGCGATTGAATGAAAAAGTCATGCTCGGCATCTTGACTAGAGCACGACTGAAATTTTTTAATTGCTTCCAGCTATCGTCTGCTGACAGTCAGAGAGAGACATTATATTGATTGAGATGCAAGTGAGGAGTGCGTTCGTATAAATGAAACACCTTTCTCTAGATTTAGCTGAGCGCGCATTTTTTATACATAACGAGATTTACAAACTACAAAACAAGCTTGCGTCTCAAGGATTATTGGTAATGACGATAATTACAAATGTGTGGATGGGTTAATGGAAATGAGCGCGACCTTGCAAAATGCGTGCGAGTGAAAAGATGCGGTTAATCATAGGATGCTGCGCGATGATTGAGGTGATGATCTAGATCACAGGATTTGAGGCCTCTTCATGGAAACCTAAAATGGAAACACAAATGAATTAATATCGTGCGATGCAGATTCGAAAGGTGCGATTTGAATGAGCCGGAAACGCCGTTTTCAAATGATAGGGATCGAAGAATAGAATAAATCACGAAAATACACGGTGTGCATGATATCGATTGTGGACAAGTTGTTCTTAAGAAATTTCTACTTTCAAAAGTGCAGATCACTGACAAGTTATAAAAAAGCATGTCTTTAGAACGGCGGTCAATCATATATTTTGAGCTAATGCACTTAATAAAAAGCTGCTCGCTTTGAACTTCATAACCGGTGAACTCGTTTTAGTTTGCTGCAGGCGTCTTGTGTAATAGGTGAAGTGTGCTTCTCGCGGCTACACCTCTGCGCTGTTGCGATCACGAGATAGAGGCAGAGGTGTGCGAACTGTGGTTCCGCACAAAGGAAATGATCAATTTCACCTTGCACGTCTGTCACCAAACAATGGAAAGATCGTTTTTAAGATATTCTTCTGATGGTGATGGGTTGCGCATTTTTTTCGTGAAAGTAGTCAAAGAGCATAAAACGTTTGACATCTCTATTAATTGCGAAACGCCCAGTCAAACCGGCCGGCGCCATTAGCCTATTAAGAGTGCAACCGTTTAGCAACAAATATTCAGGGTTAACGAGTCAATTATGTATTTTCTCACGTGGTAGGTATTGGAGTACGAAACTCCGGTGATGGGAGGGTTTGCCGCGTGGACCAAGGTTGAGGCCTGCTGCTGGAAGAGCGGTTGTTGGTCGGAAGTCAGGGGAAAGGAGGGGTAAGCGGGCGCCGCGGGGAAGGCGGGAACGGGCTGGAAAGGAAGAGACGGGAGCTGAGGGAGCTGAGGAATCTGCGGAATTTGTGGCACCTGTGGCACCTGTGGAACTTGAGGAACTTGAGGAACCTGAGGCACCTCGGGAGGAGAAGGAGGGGTAGGCGGAGTGGGAGGGGTGGGTGGGCTAGGAACGAAACCCTGCTGAGGCTGGGCGACCGGGAACTGCTGGAGGAATTGGAACGACGGTTGCTGCTGCTGCTGCTGGAAGACGGTTTGCGTTTGTCCAGGGCTTTGCATCAGTTGCTGGGGGCGGATCACGGTGTTGGGTCTGCGACGGGCGCCAGGGTTGGTGGTGATCAGACTGACCGACTCCCTGATGACCTCAAGGGCTTCCTGCTGCACACGTCGCAATACCTAACGAGAAATATTCAATATTTGAAAAGTGCGACCACTCGAGGTTGTTTTCAAAAAACAAAAAAAAATATTCAGTTGGTAAAATAATCGAAACACTTGCTCTAGAGGTCTCAGCCAGCCGCGCCAGCCGGCAAATTTTGGCAGCCGCCAGCCACCGGTGAAAGAGGGTAAAAAATTAAAAAGTGTGCAGGAGAAAACATACATAGAGGCCTTACGGCCCTTCGGACCATTAATCACTATCAACCTTCACGTTTAAAATATTTTCAGCCGCGCCAGCCACCAGCCGCCAGTGAAAATGGCCAGCCGCCGCCTTTAATCTCGCGGCTGAGACACCTCTAACTCGTACTTTTCAAGGAAGAAAATGATAATTCTAATCCTAATCGATTTTGTGCTCGGTGGAAATATTTCAGGCACATGCTGTAAGCGAAATAAATTGGAACCGTTCAATCAGTCCTGCAGCGTGCATCTAATTGAAAGATTTCAATGATATGGCTTGCGATCAGGCGCTGTTTAATAGTTAGGAAACGGCATAAAACGCTTGACTGCATCCCGGCTTTCGCATTTCTATTTCTCGTCCGAGCTTCTTTATTCGGAACGTTCAAACAAAGCTAGCATTATTGCAGCAACAATGAATGAAAAATGTCTGCTTGACCAAAAACAATAAATCCACTTCCAGTTACTTGAACAATGCATCTCCTGGAGCATAATATAATTGATTTTATCGTTTCCACTAGAAAAAAAATCCTCGCGCTTTGAAAGGAAGGCATTTTCGCAAGCAGAGATAAATTTGCATGAAAGGCAATGATGAAAACGATCTCATTACAGATAGGACAGCAGAAAAAAAACTGAAAGTACCTCGGCCTGGATCGCGTCATTCTGGTCCCTGCGGGCTTGTTCCTGCTGCAGCCGGTTGGAGGCCACGGCGCGGTCGATGTCGGAAATTCCCG
This sequence comes from Cloeon dipterum, assembly GCF_949628265.1. NCBI lineage: Eukaryota > Metazoa > Arthropoda > Insecta > Ephemeroptera > Baetidae > Cloeon > Cloeon dipterum. The sequence goes on along the minus strand of NC_088788.1, from coordinate 36,148,912 downwards.
GAATGAGGGTGCCGTCAGGGGCGGTGAACAGGGGCACGTCGCTGCCCTGGGGCTGCGGCGGCTGGCGGGAGAAGGCGCTCGGCAGGCCGGGGGGCACGTACACCGACGCCCTGAAGGTGCCGGGACGGGGGGTGGTGGTTGGGTCGGGGTAGCGGTAGCGCAGCGAGTTGATCACGTTCTCCAGCTGCACGCCCAGCTCCGTGGGCAGCCGCGGGGTGACGGGGTTCTCGGGCTCGGGCTGCTCGGAGACGGGCGCCGGGGCCGCCTCGGGGGACGCCAGGGAGTTGAAGTAATGCAGCCTGGGCTCAGGGGCCGACAGGAAGAGCGGCCTCTGGTTGGCGCTGGCGTCGCCGACCCGCACGGCCTCAACACTGCAGGCCAGGATGGCCGCGAGCTGCGATTTGAACGAGTGCAATTATTTGTAAAAGTGCGCGCGTTACTCGCACGCCCGGCAGTAAAACAAGTGCATTATTGCTGCACTACACCGCTCACTTTCCCGCCTATTTTTTTATTTTCGTTTGATTTACTTCTGCCCTTTGGCGTATTTGGGGTTGCGCCGAGAGTGCGTTTCCTTGTCACACATATGCAACACGTTAGGGAAAACTCAACTGGTTCTACTGGCTCGGTGGAGAAATTGTCAGAGACAATGTACAAATGTGTGTATTGAACAATCTGCTTATTTCGGCACGCCTGCTGCTGCTCTGCGTCGTGAATGTTCAGTTCCGACCGGTGCAGACCGGTGCGCCGTCTAATTTTCGTCATTTTTTTGCGTGTGTGGGGGCAGTTAATGCGGGAAAGCTGGTCGTGTGAGCATTATGAACGTTCGCGAGTGAAACAAGCGTGCATTATATTTTGTAAGCTGCATTGAACACATTAATTTATTTGAAGAGCGAGCGAGGAAACCATCGATTTGTGTTGCTTTTACTTCTGTGCCAACAACTGGCGTGTGCGCTGCAGACGGCAGATCATTAATTTCGTACGTCGTGATTTCCCATTCCAATAAGATTCCAATCGATATAAAGTATAGAGCTTAATAGCTGACCAACAATTAAGATCATTTTGCATTTTTTGTAGCAAGTAAAGTTTATTGAGTTTATTTCTTTATGAAATTTAGCAATAAGAGCCAAAAAACAGTAAAAATCAGATTTGGCCAAATTTCTCTAAAAATAAATGATTTTTTTGCCTTATTTTTACCCAAATCTTTGCGATCTGTCCTATGGCATGCGAGTATTGAATAAAAATTCCCTAAATTGTGAAATACAGTAGGAGCTGATTTTGAACGGCAACCTATGATAATATTAGCTTTTCCAATTTTTATTTTTCCCTTTCATTTCCAACTTCAATCCAAACTTCTCTGCAGCATTCACTGCGACCCCGGTGCAGGTTCCCATGCAAAAGGATCGTCATCGCTCATTTTCACGCCAGCTTGCACTCTTCCCACAGGGTTAATTAGGTGCAGTCGTGATTCCCAAGACTAGAATCTGTCTTGACGATCGCAACGTTTACCGCTCTGCTTCACTGACCACCGACCTTGCACTGCAAAGAGTACAAATGTGCGGTAAAAGGCGCTCCGCGGGGGTACATGCGTATTAAGGCTAAACAATAACAAAAATGGCCTTGAAACGGCGTCTCGTGTGCTCAAATTTTAGCCCATTTATATAGTAGCTGCAGCAGCAGGTGCTTTAATTGCCCTCTGGCCTGAAGGGAGAGCGAGAGCGTACGCCGAATCGTTTGCTCGGTGCGTTAAGAACGTTCAAAAATAAATCACTTTCAAACCTTCGAAGGCCCTTGTTAAATTGAAATAAAAGAAATGAGATTTTCTGTCAGATCGGATCAATTGGTGGCCTTGCTTCACAGCCTCAATTGTTGAATTTAACACACTCTTGAAAATCTGGGTGGCAATTCTTATTGGAAAATGAGTGAATTATAATTAACCTCGAGTAAGATGAAGATTTAGCCTAATTTTTTTACACTCGTGAAGATTTAATTCAAAACGCTGGACAGATTTTCATTAGCACAACAATGTAACAACATCTTACGAAATTAACACGTCATCGATGTATTAAAACGAGGGTAATTAAAAGAATAAAATCAATACTCACAAGGATAATCGCAGAGCCCTTCACCATCTGAGGAGCCATGGCGGTGTCGTCGAGAAGGAAAGTGTGATCGTGCTTTATGCGAGTGCGAACGGCGCAACACCATGCAGCCGAATGCTCTTCCGAGAAATTATAATGCGCCGCGCTCGCTGGTGGAGCAGCAAGTATTGGAGAGGCGATGGCCGCTAAAAGTGTGGCCTGCTCCCGCGTCCGACCCACGGCGTCCGTCCACACCGCCGCCGCTGCCGCCGCCGACACCGAGCAGGCGGCGCAAAACCTGGCCCCAGGGTGACAGACACACGTTCCACTCACTCTCTAGTTGGTTCAAAAATATATAACGCCTAGCTGGGTCTCATGTTACACACTGTCAGCGCGAAGATGGTGCTGAGAACTCGTTAAAATGCAAATCAAAGGTCAGAAGTTAGGCGAAAGTTTTCAAAATCGGCAGCTTTGTTGATTTCGTAATGATTATATTCCCAGCTTTTCGGACACTTGATGCAATTTCGCGTATTCTCAATAATTGAACAAGTGCCTTTCGAGCGCATATCACGATTCGTTGCCCAAGATTTATCCAATCTCACAGAAAGTTGGATTGGCGAGTGAAGCCGCAAAATTAGCCTGGTGCCCACTGAACTTGCATTACGCTAGCTGGCCGCTCGACTAATTTATTTGTTGCCAAATCACGTGCTGCGCGCTGCAAAAGCAATTTCATATTATATCAGCGGCGCTTAAGAGGCAATTAAATTAGCTTTTCGTTCCGGTCCGAACGATATTTCTCCAATCGGTCACATTTCCCCAAATAATAAAAGTCTTAAGTTCCGCAAAAGTTGTTTGAAAGAAAATAAAACTCGCTTTTGCTGGCGCAACGATAATGATTATATTGACGCTGTTTGCTGCGTGTATGCATAATTTCGTAAAATAACGCAATAAAAGTGTTCGAGTTTAGATCAACTCGCTGATGTGTTTGTTTTCATTTCCCTATAATAGGCAGACGCTGTTTCTGGGATTGAGAAATTTTAATTAACTAAATTAAAAATTGTTCCTCGATAATATTGCACATACTGTTGAAGATCCTAAACAATTTAATTATTTACGAAACGGATTTGAATTGTGTTTTTTCGTTAATCAATTGAAATACACGAGTTAAATTTGAAGAAGAAATCTTTTTAAAACTTAAATTTCCTCTTTGCTTTGAGCCTGCGAGTAAGAAAAGAAATTCAATCTGGATTCTTCAGGAACGAAAGTGGTTAAACGCCGCTTAACAAACAAACAAATCTCAATGCCATTGTTTCAACACTTTGCAGAAGAAATTTGCTCTCATTATTTCATGACGCGGCTGAAAGACCATTCACCTCTGGAGCTGCAAGCAGTTTCAATCATTTCAGGTGAATTTTGCCTCATTTTGTCAGTCAGAAAATTCACACAACACATATGAAAGCATTTTGCGTAATCGCCACACCAGCTGGGTGTCTGAATAATTTATTGAGCTGGTCAATGGCACCAACATACGGTTACGCGGTTTTGCTCTCCGCCCTTTTTTAGGCCAGACACTCACAGCCTCTCGTCAGGTCGAGTTTTTCAACTGGTTCTCTCAGTAAGTCACTGTGACTCAATACTCGAACAAAAAAGTCGCATTTACTATTACTGGTTACAACGTATACGGTCCAGCTGAATATTTTCACATTGTCATGCGACTTTTTTTCAGCCAAATCAGAAAGGTTGCATACGCATATAGGCTCTCAGCTGGGCGGGCACATTTCTTGCCGTAATTACAAATCACACAGGCATTGAGTTGCTTCCCGCTCGTGCTCGATTCTGGGACATTCATCTTAAAGGCGACGATGAAAGTTGGCTTCTCCGATCAACTTACTAACAAGCGTGCTTTTATATATGACAGGTTGCTAATGCGTTTGATGCGTTTTTTAATTCGCGTGGCTGCAACTTCCAGCAGGAAGCAAACAAAATTTCTACTAGCTGGTTATGATTCATCATGCTGACCAGGCTTGTTATTTTATTATGCTAATACGAAAGCTAAAGTTGAGAGTTTGATCAAGTAATAAAAATGTATAACTAAGTAAGAGAGTTTCTTCACAGTACATTGCAATTAAAAAGGATTTTTTTATAATGATGCACATTAAAATTAAATTGAGAATCTCATTATAATACTATAATTTGAGCTTACACGTGGTTAAATCAGTCTGAATGAAACTAAAACTCACAAAATTAATGCGTTTATAAGACAACATAAATCTGTTGGTTGGCGATAAACGTGTATCGACAACTGCGCTCTCACAAAACTTGATTTTATTTACTGTGACAGCATTGCGCAATGCAAATATATATCAATTTTCAATCAGGTCATATTTCATTTGGGTGTTTCCACCAGAATTTGACATGGTCTGCAGTAGATAATTTCTACACGGTGCGAATTTTTGTGAGGTGCGAAAGGCCAAAGGGTGAAAAATGGGGATTTTTTTAGTTCAGGTGAATCATTAAAAACAATCGGTTGATTTTCACCTGAGGAAAATGCTTTGGAGGTCTCACCTGATATCAAGAAAGATACCATCAGAAAGGATGTGAAATTGAGCCCTGGCGTCAGGGTAGCCCTAAAACTATTGATGCCTTAATGTGCGATCTGTATTGCTTCACATAAAAATATATTGTCAAGAATTTGCACAATACGACACTCTGGAAGCACCCGAATGTGTCCATAATCTCTCGTCCCTTGACACCCTGATGACTTCGGTCGAATTGCACATATTTCGAAAGCTCTCGACTAGACTAATCCAACGAGGAGCGAATATTTGATGATAAAACGCTTACAGACATGCAATCTTGGCTGTTTAGCAAATTGTATACCAAACACCGGTGTCCGGGTTGCGATCTGTGCTGGTTATTCCCACCGGTCAGAAGTCAATATGGCGGCGAAATAATGGAGGCCAATCAGGAGATGGTCCAGCGGCCAATCAGAAGCGTCAAAAAAGAAGTGTGCCGACCTAATGATTTCATTTCCGCGGATTTTGTTCCATTTCAATTAGTGCCTTCTTGTGGTTGATTCGCGAAAAATTACGAATCTGGTGAGGGGTCGAGGGGGGACTAAACAGGGACAGGGACTTCGGTTGATTCGCGAATTAATGGGCTAATCAGCTGTTAGTAAAGAAATAACAACAAAAATATTAATTGTGCTGATGGTAAATTTTCATTTCAATTTCATTTTACATTTGTATCTTTCCCGCCGTACTCTACAAGCAATGAATGAAAAAAATGACACTTAACGTTGACAATTTCAACTTGCCATTCATCGGGTTGGGCTTTGTGAGAGGAATCCAGTGCATGCCTTACTTTAAAAATGGCTCCACAAGAAGACGAGATATCGCTGCTTCAAAATTGTCCCTTATGTTGACAGCGAGCGCGGAGCAGACGTGTGTTCGCTTGGACGTTAAAAATTAAAAAAATGTACGCTGGGCTGTGGCAAGCCTTATATATGCTGCTGGTGGGGGTGTTTTCTTCAAAATTAGAGGCAACGCATGCTCTGGCCCGATTGTAGGGAAACATTGTTGGTAGTTCCATGAAAGAAGAAAACAACAATATTGAAGAGATTTCCAAAATCAAGACTTATCCTAGCCTCTCCTGTCACTATCCCAAGGGCGGGGAGACGTCAGAGGTGGATATTTCAGGAGCTATATAGACTCCCCACTGCTGAAGCCCCTAACTCCCTGACTATTGTGTGATAACAATAACACGACTGAAAAATAGAAGCAACAAAGAAGCTTAAAGGTAAAATGAAAACTTTTTTAGTCATTTATCTCTTTAGTTCAAAAACTTCACAGCAGGTTCACAGAGATGAATTTTCCTTTTGTGCGATTGGGTGTCCCTTGATTTTGTTTGTTTGTGACCAACGCTTCGGTAGTTCAAACAATAAACAGTGGCTCTTTCCCTTTAAATTTTTCTTATCGTCATAAGAATCGTCGTCTAACCAGCCCGTTGGCTCGCATTGTCAAGGCATTCTCATTCTCAGGAGTGTCAAAGCAATGGGAGGTATTTGAGCAGTTGGGAGAACTAATACTGGCTACCCAATGTCAGAGATGGCAAAAAGTGGTTAGTTTAGTGACTCGAAATGCTCAAATTGCTCAACGGGCTGGGACTCGCTACTTGCTGGTTTGCACCTTTCCAGTATGCGCGATTTGGCTTCACGGAACGAATGTCTAGCGTTTCAAAAAAAGTCCTCATTGCGGAGGCAAGTGGCCCTTCAGTGGGCTGGGTTCCTGTGCGGCCTGGTGCGCCCATGTTATCCGTTCGCGGTGTTATTGGGACCCGGGGAGTCCGCATTCGTGCTAGTACAGTGCGCGCTCTTCCCGGTCCGAGAGGACAGTGATAAAAAGAGCAAAAAAAAATTGACACATCAAATTTAGGTGTTTGTTGAGCGAAGCACAAATTGACCGCGACCAGGACGTAATAGTAAAAATTCACTGTTTCCGTTGACCTTTTTTTAAAAGTGAGCACTTTTGCGAGGTTTGCAATTTACATGCAATTGTTATTTCCTGACAAAAAATCGCTAATTTTAAAAGTTAAGTAGAAAATTGAAAAATTACGAATCTGGTGAGGGGTCGAGGGGGGACTAAACATGGACAGGGACGAACCCGAGAGAAAAAATGGGACAGGGACGGGATTATTTTTTTCTGGGATGGGACAGGGGTGGGATGAAAAACCCGTACCCGTTCCCCTCTTTATGCGCGTCGCGTGAATTTGGCCCCACTGGTGCAACAAAATAAGATTGGATAATTATACAATTGATCGTATTCTCATAGCCAGATATAATATATACGCACATCTAAATGAACAACCTTCAGCCAGCTAAGAAAACTCACCGCACAATTTCATTTCTTATTGTTGCTTATAAAATTAGCTCTGATGAGATTGCCTGCGTTTGCCTGCGCGTCCATGAGCCCATTCAGATTGCTTTCTGCTCGCGCTTACATGCACTGCACCGCATCCATTCATCTCGTTTCATTTTTTTAAACATGCATGTTCTGCAAAGCTCCGAAATGAAGCAGCGCTCATTCACAGAGAGGTTTTGGCAGCGGCCTTCGCCCTGCTGGCACATAATTCATGACGAACAAACGCGCGCGATGAGTAAATTGTTGGCTTATCAATGGGATCTACATAATGCCAGCAAAGAATGTAGGTTATACAAGTCTTGCTGCTTAACTCAATAAACAATTCGGCGCACATCAAACAGAATTAAGGCAGCTGCGTAATCGTGGCCGATTGGAAAGTTCTCATCTCTAATAGGTATCCGTATGTGCGATTCGAATCTGGTATTCTAGATGTGCAGGATTGTTTGAATAGCTTTTAATAAGTCTCGACAAGGTCGCATTATTACGAAATCTTTGTTGTGGAAAACGATGAGAACCTAAAATCAGCAGTTTTTAGTTTCTCGATTAAAAACACGTGGTAAGTCCTATTTGAATTTATTTTTATTTTTTAGACTAATTTTTGTTTGGTAAACAGCAAATTATTAAAAGTTTGTAGTGTGTCTTTCAGATAATATTATTTGATCTTGAAAAATAATTTGCGTCAAAATCCGGTCCTCAAAGCTTATAAATAAAAATATCTACATCGCCGAAACATTTTTGTAGTTTAAAACTCTCTGCGCTCGAGAATTTAATGTTAATCACCCTGAACTTCTTCAGTTCATCAAGGGACGTGACGACAAGTCAAAATGTGTGCATTTTTAGGTATTTTTGACTCATTACAACTCGAGATTTAGTTGACACTCATTTCGGCCTCTCTGAAAAAAAAAACGTTGTTCACCAAATCTCAGCTTGCAAGCGTCGGATTTGCAAAAACTGCGCACCGTTTGATTCTTCATGGCCTCCCTTAGGCTACTGAAGCAGTCAAAAGGTATCAACCCTTCAACCTCTTTTCAACACACCATCATAAATCAAAAGTCATCATTTTGAACTAGTGAAACCTCCCGTTTATTGGGTAAAAATGCTTGTCGGAAATATTTTAATGGCGATTATCCGACAAGCATTTTTAATTTGCTATAAGCTGTAAGAGCCGACAAAAAGTTCCACTCTCTCAGGGCGGAGCCTTGAATATACATATTATTTTTTTGTCAGTTTTTAACTAAGTCATGCTGGTCTAAATATCACAAAAGGTATTTTATTATTGTAGGAAATAATAAATGTATGAAAAGTCACTAGAGTAAATTAATTGCCTACTTTTACTAGATACAGTTATATATTATGTATAAATTCCGAAAATCCTAACGAATAATGGCATAATGAGTAAAAGCGTCGTATTGTATTCATATTGTAAGCTTCCAGCATAATTTTTTTCTGATTATTCAGAGTATCTATAGCGACTAGAGAAAAGAAGTGAAGAGCAAGAAATTGTCGTCATTAATAGTCACAGCGCTTCATTCATTGCATTGAATTTGCAGGTTGCATAGCCGAAGGTATCGACTGGAGTGTGAAATTCGGTGAAGTTAATATTTCTAGCCGATTCCACCCATCGACGCCCTCTGCGGGCAGAGAGGCGTACTAGGTGTGACTGGGTGTGACGTCACGACGAGATGATTCATGACCGAAGTGGATGAGTAAGGCAGCAGTAGTAAACAACGTCACTTGTCAAATTTCTTGAAAAGGTGTTTTGAGGCCGAACATCTCCTCTAGGTAAGGTCCATCGCACCAGGACCGACATGTTTTCGAGTGGGCCAAATTACGTGAAGCTGAAGACGCACCTTCGGCTGGCCATCAATCGGCTGAAGCTGCTGGAGAAGAAGAAAACCGAGCTGGCCCAGAAAGCCCGCAAGGAAATCGCCGACTACATCGCGGCAGGAAAGGCCGAAAGGGCCAAGATCAGGGTCGAGCAGATCATCAGGGAGGACTACCTGGTCGAGGCGATGGAAATCGTTGAGATGTATTGCGATTTGTTGATCGCCAGATACGGGCTCGTCCAGCAAATGAAGTACAAATTTTTATACCAACCTTAAAGGCCGTAAAACATTGATGCTTTCTTTCAGAACCCTGGATGAAGGGCTGGCCGAGGCAATTTCTAGTCTCATTTGGGTTGCACCGCGTTTGCAGACGGATGTGGCCGAGCTAAAAGTCATTTCCGAGCAGCTTACAGCGAAATATGGAAAGCAATACAACCAGGTAACAACAGGAAAATAATAAATGAATGATAGATATTTGATATTTGTGTTGCAAGATGAGATAAGAGACGGATGAGATCATTGGCATTTATACAGCATTATTAAAAAGTGTAAAATAACGTTAATCCAGCAAATACTGAATTGGGTTCTTTCTGCAACTCTTTACAATTTGTTATGGAATGAAGTTAAAATTTAACAATATATACGTTACAGAAAATTTTAAAAATCCCTTTTTACCTGTTAGCTAGAAATATTATTTAAAAAATAAGGAACAATAATTAAAAAATTTCCCAGGTTGCCGTTAAATTTTTGAGAAAATTGGCTAATAATCAAGCGGCGAGCACTGTCTCCTTACTGTAAAATCACGATTTATTTTGCTATTTAGAGCGTTCTTCCTCAAAATTCGCACATTTTTGGATAGATTTTAACGGGAGGGATCAAACCAAGCAAAAATCGAGAAATTTGGCAAAATCTGAAATTTAACGGTCCTGATTTTAGAGATAAACTGTTGCTAAATTTCACAATTGGACTACTACTTGCTATAATCACCAAAGCAAAATGATCTGAAGTTTTAGCCTGTAAAGCTCTTTTTAAATAAAATTGCATCTTTTAAAAATTCCATTTCAAAATTATACTCGTTTCAAAATAATAATTTGAATGATAATGCATGAAGGGAAAGGATTAAGAACCTATTATTTACGATTCAAATATAAATCAAAAAGGAAATTTGAAAACATTTTGTTGACAGGTGAATTGCAGCAACAGTGTTAGTTTTGAAATAACAAAATTCCGTTTATGTACTCATATTTGTTATTCCCATTGTATTTTTACTATAGGCATGCAGAGAAGAAGCTGTTGGCACCATATCTGAAAAGCTGAAGCACAAGTTGAGCGTGCAGGCGCCTCCCAAGCTTCTCGTCGAGAAATACTTGATTGAAATCGCCAAGATCTACAATGTCCCTTACGAGCCAGACCCTCAGGTCATGATGAACGAGGACACTGCAGGATTGGACGCTCTCCTCATTGACCTCAACAATGAGAAAAACAACCTGGGAGGAGGAGGAAGCGGAGGCGGCGGCGGCGGCGGTGGTGGCATGCCACAGCCTCCAGGATTCATTGGCTTTCCGCAACCACCAGCTTTGCCCTCAGATTTCAAACCTTTTAGCTATCCGGTGAGATCTTTTACTCCCTTCTTAAAATGCGTCCTACTGATTCAAAAATGTTTTAAACCATCCTAATTCAAAATAGGAGTGTCAAAGTTTTTAAATTCCACATAAGAGAGAGTAAAAATTGGCCACGATTTAAAATATTTTTTTTTTTTTTTTTGGAATCGGGATGAGATTATAGCCAATAGGGGATCAGGGGTGAGGGTAGGAGTGCCAGACTTCCAAAGCTAAAACCCGGAGATTTTGGACTCGAAAACCCGGAGATCCCTATGCTCCCGTGTTAAAGTTTTCAGTCCCAAACCCGGAGATCTCCGGTCGACCCGGAGAGTGGCAGCCCTAGGTGAGGGTTGAGCACCCCCAAAACTATTCAGCTCACCAGGGGAAGTCAAGCCAAGTCAAACGGTGTGCAGTTTTTGCATTTCTGACACTTAGAAGCCGAGATTTAGCGCTCACAACAGTTGCAAAAATTAAAAAATTTTGAAAAATTTATTTCTTGAAATCAAAGCTGAACACCACCTTGATATTTTTACAAAGTCGTACCCTGAGACAACTTTTTAGGGGCATTTAGATTTTTCAGGTTTTATAAATCCAAAAAACACCTGGAAATTTTCGAAAATTACTTGTAACGACCTTTGACCTTGACTGATGCCCTCAAATTTGGTGTTCATTTGATAGGACTTGACGAGAGCAATTTTACCAACCCAAAATTCCCCAAAAATGTCCCGTGAAAGCCACAAAAACGAAAATTTCATATTTTGGCCACATTTCACGTTTGAAGCTTCTCTCTAACCTCATGTTTTTATTAATTTTAAAATAATGGTTTCTGGTCGAAAATTCCCTTCCAGAGTGGTGCGAGCGGATCGTCAGCAGCATCTGGACCAGCTGGTTTTGTGGCTCCACCCTTGCCAAACGTCGGACCCAACGCGCCCAACTTCGAGCCTCATTTTTCGGCGAAAAGCAGCAATCTGTCGTACAACATTCCGCCCGACAACTCGAACGCCTCGGCCAGCGTGTCCACGCCGACTGCCTCTCCGAAGAAAGCCTTGAACACAGACCCCCAGGACGAGCCTCCTCCGCCGTACACTAACTTTCCACCTGATGTCAATACCAATAAGGTGTGTTGATCCATCATTTTTATACTTTCGAGGTTTTGAAACAACTGATTGTTTCAGGGTGCGATTCCAAAGCCGGCGCCTAGAGCAAAAATGCCCGATAACTTTGATTTGCCAGAGTTGCCTTCGGTTCCGTCTGATGAATTCCCTGCTCCTGGCTCTGCTAGTTTAGATAACGATGAGATCGACTTTGACGACCTCACGCGACGCTTTGAAGATTTGAAAAAGAAGACATAAATTTATAGTTTCTCTCATTAATTTGTTTATTCTCATATGCATAAAGCGCTTTTTATAATTCGCCTACTATTAATCAAATCACAATAAAATTTAATCGCTGTTGAAAGCAATTCTCTGTTATTTGATATTGGATCTTCCTAGGAATACGTTCAATTTTATAGATTGAAGGCTGATCATGCTTTCTTTGTTTAGAATGACATTTTAACGATTTTAACATTAAAGAAATAAAGAGCCAATTAATAACATCTAGAGTAGAGTCACATAATTTGCAATTGAATATTGAACCACTGCTTTATATGCAAACAGCCTAAATAAATATTTTTTTGCATTTAAAAAAATAAATTTGAGGAAAAAATTGGCAAGCTCAAAATATTTCAGAATATTATGTTTTATTTCGAGAAATTTCATTCCAAAACTCGATAAACATGATTTATTTTTATTTTTGTGTTTTTTAAACATTGTTGGCTCCAAATCTCATGTTCTAACCATAAGAAATGCAATAACTACCCAGCGTTAGACTCGTCTAGACCATCCCTAACAATCTGAAGCGTTTGGAGGGTGCTTACAAATTAAAAAATTGTTATAATGCTGCATTTTTTGTATTTTATAAACTTTTAATTTTGAAGCTAACAATAAGTAGTTATTAATTTTTGATAATTTAAAATAGTATTTTCTAGCCCTGAAAATGCAATTATTTCGTATAATTATTTACATTCAAACGTAAGATTAGTGCCGGTTAAACTGTTTATGCTCAATTAGTTTTGACCCTTAAAATTGGCCATTCATCTTGAAATTGCTGCAAGGTTAGCTCACAATCGCAGTGCCAGGCACTGCTCTAGAGCAATTGATGCTCCCATCGTGCCTGCTATTTGCAATATTAAAATTGCCCAAGAAAGAGTAACACAAAGCCCGTGATATGTTTGACCTGCAGAACACAAAGGCAAAAGTGCCTTTCTTTCGGCACACGTCATACTAGCTCCCAACTAATCCATTAATTTCAGGTGAGTTTCTAATTGCAATCGCATTTAATGTGATCATTGGCGCGTACCAAGCACCGAATGCTTTTAAACTGGCCACACGGAGCGGTGCAGTTGTTGCATAACCGGCCTTTTTGACATTTAAACCTGCTTCCATTTATCTTTGGCACTGCTTTTGTTTGCCCCGTTGCAACACTTTGTTTCTTTCTTTCTTTCTGGCGAATACTGTATATCAAAATAGCCGTGGCTTAGATTTGTCTTCAAACCGGATGGCAAAGCTTAAAATTGATCAACTTATTTTAAAATCTCTTTTTGATGCGATTTTTTTGACATGTATTTCAGTCCCTCGCAGTATTTGAGAGATCCTTTCACTTGTGAACATGAACGGACATAATTATTTCGATTAGAAAATTTATAGCACCGATTTTTTTTGCTAGGAAATGAATATCTAGATCCAATAAAATAAAAGTGTGTGTTTGGCACGCAAAGAGCAGAACGTGTGATTTGAATAATTTATTCTTTTCGATTGGCTGACTCGGAAGATGGCATTTCTTTCTTCCTATGTAGCTCTAATTACGTACGCGTGTATGCAGTAAAACTCCTAATTGCCTACGTGCACTTTCATTTAATTGTAGTGTATTTCCTGTCTGTCTAGAACGGATAGGTTTGCAAATGAGGCCTCTCCAAATGCAAATGAGCGACGTGATACTGCACCGAGAGTGCGCATCCAATTTTTTACGCACAATCTCAAGCGTTGATCTCCGCGCTCCCGTTTTGGCGTTAAACCGCGAATATCCAGCTGTGCTTCCTCATGTGGCACAATTCAAACAATGGCCCCAATTATGCGGCGAACTGCTTGCAAAAATTTCTCATGACATAATCTGCTGCGCTCAGCAGCTCGCTTCATTTTTCACTTTACATATTCTCGTCGTGATGAGCTGTCACTGATATGCACAATTATGCGCCTTCTCGCTTTTCATCGAAAGAATAATTCACTTGGTAACTTGTATCGTGGCTTTTTCATGGAGTTCAGCAAACGCGAAGGCTGCTTGCGTACTCAGAATAGTGCAATTTGCTTTCAGATTTGAATATCTTATGTCGATTTTAATTTTATTTAATATTATAGGTCCTTTTTCTTCTATGAGTTTGATCTAGAGTCGATAATTTTTAGTGACCTTGACAATAATACCAAAATTATTACTTTTGAATTTTATCAACATTTGTCATCGCCAAATCTCTGGGTTTAGCCATCATAATTGCAAAAACTGCGCACCGTTTAACGCGTCTTAACCTCCCCCAATAGGTTTTGGGGGTGATCTGATCACCCAACAATCCTAAATATCCCTTTTTTCTACCTCCATAGTAGAAATTGATGAGTAAAAACAAATTTCTGGTTCCTGCTATTTAGATTTTTATTTTTAACCCTCCATAAAGGGTATTAAGCTGTAGATTTTTATTAATTGAAAAGATAATAGTTTACTGAAAATGCAAAGCGACGTGATTTTTATCGTTACTGTAATACACGGGGTGGAAGGAAATGAGGGTTGATCACCCTAAAAATTCTACGGCTATCTAGGGAAAGTTGAGACAAGTCGAACGGGGTGCAGTTTCTGCTATTCTGTTTGTTAGAACCCGAGATTTAGTGCTGACAATATTGGCAAAAATGGAATAATTTTTACCACTGATCACGGACATTAAAAATACCAAATTAAATAAATGGTTCTATGCGCTCAATTGGTTCTAAAAGTTGTATAGACCAGAAAGTCATGCTTATTTTATACCTAACCAAACAAATAAGATGGTTATAAACGATTTAATGAGTGGTTCAATAGGCTTAAATTTGCATGATTCGAGCTAACTTGATAACTTCATAAAGCTTTAAAGCTCAGAAAAAATAATTAATCGTCTAAAACTAGATTAGACGTTGTTAATTGTTAAAATTGTCCATTTTTTCATATTAATTTAGTGGCAAACAACTTATTGAACACCACATTTAATTGAGATGTATGCACATAATAAGAGCGTTATTCCATTGACAATCTTCCAACAGGATCACGAGAAGAATAATGCGGATGAAAGTTACACAAGAGCTATAATCGATTTTTGATTTAACTGGCGAGGTCCGCACGCAATCTGGCTGAACAATTGAATAAGGGTTTGTTGAGGTTATGCAAGCGAAAAATGCAGACAAGATAGCCTGTGTGCAGCAGCAGCAGCGGCGCAATTACACGATCTGCCTGTCCACGGGAGAGCAAAGTATAACAAACATTGTGTAACTGGAAACACACTCCTGCTCTCGGCAGGCCGGTAGAAAGCAACCTCTCGCGAGTTTAACAATGGCTATCAGAGTAAAAAGCGGCGTTTTAAAGGTGCGGACAGGCCAAAAAACGGCTGTGTAGTTGCAGACAAGCCATTAGATAACGTGATTTGTCACGAAAAAACGCATCGATCTCGCGAACGAAATTGCATTCGTTTTCAATCACTTTGACAGAGCGTGCCTCCTCGCGGACGTGCATTTTGCATTGAATACGTTGCGCCTATAGCGTGAAATATTGACAGTGAGAGCAGTTATTTATAAATGTATACACACATGAATCAAATATGACCAGCAGCAGTATAATAAATCTTCAATCGCGTTCAATATAAATTTCAGTAAATGCAGCAAAAAGATTGAAATCAGTTAACGTGTACATTTGTTTAAAGAAGACTGGTAATAATGATTATTCCTTGCAGACACCCACACAATCAAATCAGTCAATAGTGCGAAACGGCGTCAAAAAGTGTGCGAGTTTGATTGCAGCACCGCGCGTTGACCATTGTGTTTTTCTCACACATTCACAAAAGAATTAAAATTAAGCAACCTTTGATTGACCGCAAGATTATTTTGTGTACGTGCATAGAAGACCACGCGTATTTAAAATGACAGGTGTAAAATGAGTTAAATTGTGATTCCTGCCTTGCACAAGGCCCATTTTAGAGCGTGAAAACGTTCTGAGAGAAATTCCCGCGACACTAGAACGTATAATATACAATTTAAATCCAGATCTGATTTAAGATATATTTCTTCCAATAACGAGTAAAAATTTCCTTTTGTTCAACGTTTTAATCTCACCAGCCACGACCAACAAACTTCAATTACTATTAATTTGTGGAATAATAAAATGATTAACAAAATTTTAACACGGAGCATTGTCGCTATTCTGAGGTCGAACAATTTTTTTTTAAAAAAAAAATCATACATATTTGAAGCATTTAAGAACGTAAAATTAAACGTTATAAAAAAAGTTTCAATAGATATGTGAATAAACGAAAATCCAGCAAACAATTACTATTGCTATCAACTAAATCAACGCCTGATTGCCCGCAAAACGAATACAAGATTGCTTGGACGGCTCGGACATTCCAATTTTACTATACACTGCAACGAGCGCATTTTTAGCTGGCTAGTCGCAATAAGTCGAAGTTTCTCTCTGGCCCGCAGTGCATTAAAATTGCAAGGTCGCGGCGCTATTTTTTGTCAATTCACTCGTGGAAAGAAACGCATTTGATCATAATTATTGCAGTTGCAGCCGGCGAAGCAGTGATTCAATTATTTTTTGCCGCCTCGTGCTTAGCGGTGCACAAAGAGTTATGCAAAAGGCGCGTGCGAGAGATAAAATAATATTATAAACCGGCAGGCTTTCCGCACATGTTTAGCAACCAAGTCTGAACACTCACGTGGCTGGCGTACGGTCGTTATTGGGCATTACACGTAACGAGCAGTCATAATGAACGCGTTGTTTTAAAAGTGGAAGAGTAAATAAACTAGTAAAATGCGGAGCGCCGGTTCCGATCGCCACAGACGTAACGCTCCAATAGCTCGCCACAATTTATGCGACTTATATATGTATCAGATTTAATTAAATCGCGGTGCTGCTTATGCGCCGCAGACACTTGCCACTTGCCACACACGCTGCCTGCACCGGAATAGAAATCGAGGTACGCACCGTTTGTAAAAACGAGGCGTTATACAACCGTGTCCGAATCTGACAGAGAGAGGAAGGAATTTGTGTTACATATATTTTCGTGATATTTCGTGCTCAACGCGCAAGGCTAATGAGGCGTTGATATTTACTCTCGTTCTCAATACTTTATATTTCAGATTTAGACATTTGTTTATTGGTTGTAGGAATCTATAAAAATTTAATGGCAAAAGAACTAAAAATCAGAACACCCTGGTGTCGCGAAACACCGGCAGTAAATTATATTTTTATCTTTTTTAGGTGCTCAGAATTTTTAACGAGACTTTATGATGAAAGTAAAAATGAATTTAGCTTTACAAAAAAGTTGTGAAAAAACCTTGTTGCCTTTACTAGAAATCTATAAATTAGGAAAAAGCTAAAAATTTCCAAGGTTTAAATTATTGTCTGCTGTCTCCTTTCTGTAAAATCACGATCTATTTCACAATCTAGGGAATATTACCTCAAAATTCGAGCACCGTTATGGATAAACCGCAACGAGTGGGATCGAAATCAAGTGAAAAATTAATTTAAATTTTCGAGAGATTTGGCAAAATTGGCAAAATCTGAAATTTAAGTGTTCCTCGGTCCTGATTTAGAGATAAACTGTTGCTAAATTAAAAAAATTGCTAGTCAACAATACAAAATGTTTTTAACTTTTGGCTTGCTTTAACCTCAGGTTTCACTTACATTGATTTTAATTTTCCAAATTTGGATGTACCTTTCTTTTTCCAACTTATGTTTTCAGATAGCACATTCTTCTTGGTATTCAGGAAGCTCTAGTAAAGCGACGAAACGATCTATCCAATCAAAGAAATCGGTCCATTGTGTTTGGGCAGGCGGATAAAGTCTCAATTCACTCTCGCACGTCCTCGACTGAGGCAAAAAGGGCCGCGGCCGAATTTCTCCTTTTTCTCAACATTTCGGGAAACAATAACGATACGTGTCTGTTTCCGCCGATCGAGCAGAATAATGACGGAGTGGAGGGGCTTTTAATTGATCGTCAATTTTTTCTCTGTATCAAATCGCTCGAGCACGCTTGACATGGTGCGCAGGAGAGCCGTGCTAAAAACGCGCGCCGCACAGCCCACACCCACTCGACTCCGTCCGATTGCCAATACGTTTCGCCCCGCGTATATAAAGACATCACTCGGTCAGACAAACCACAATTCACAGCCACCTTCCAACAAGAAAAATGGTCTTCTCCGCTCAGGTCCGTGTGCAACTCTTTGGATTATACAGTGATTTTTAAAACCGAATATAGTGATTTTTGGTTCAAATACATCCAACTTAAAGTGGAAATCTATCTGAAATTTCAGATCGCCGCCGCCTTGTGCGCATTCGTTGCCGCCGCCTCTGTCGCCGAAGCTGGATACCTTGGACATGCAGTTGACTATCACGTAAGGAGAAAATTATTTCACATTTTAAAATTAAACAAAACGTGTCAAAATTTCAGCACGTTCCTAACTACTCCTTTGAGTACGGCGTTGCCGATCCCCACACCGGCGACAAGAAGAGCCAGTCCGAGACCCGCCACGGAGACGTGGTCAAGGGACACTACAGCCTGGTGGAGCCCGACGGCACCACCCGCACCGTCCACTACACCGCCGACCCCCACAACGGTTTCAACGCCCACGTGACCAAGTCCGGACACGCCGTCCACGCCGCCCCCATCAAGGCCTACTCCTACGCCGCCCCCGCCTACCAAGCCGCCCCCGCTTACTACGCTGCATCCTCGTACGCCGCCCCCTCCTACTACGGAGGATACGGTGCCCCCGTGGTGTCTCACGCCCATGGCTCTCCTCTGGCCTTCGCCGCTTCCCTCGGCTATGGACACGGATACTCCAAGATCAGCCGTGCCCACTAAACGGCCTGCGTTACATGTCCGACTCTGTGATCTCCCCGTTTTTCTTCATTGTTACCTCTGCGTTACTATTATTTTGTCATATCAAACAATAAAAATAGGAAGCAAATCGTAAATAATAATAATCCTTTTTTATTCATTTGTCCATGACTTTTATCCTGTTCAAATGAGAGAGCTTAAATTAACCATCCGCTTTACTAAAGTCACGGTTGAATAAACAGATTTTAACTCCGTGCTTACTTTTAAAAGAGCGGGGAAACAAAAAATTAATAAAAAAAAAGAATAAACTGAACATTCTTGTATGTTCTGTCTTGTATCGCTCTGTTAAGGCATTTTGCGCCAACAATCTAACAAGAGCAAGATAACATCAAAACTATATTCTGAGCTCAAATCAAAACTAAACTCAAATTTAAAAGAAACTTAACTGCGCATCTGCAGAGAAACTATGCCCCACACATTCAAAAATAACTAATTAGTCAATCAGTTTAGTATTCTGTAAAAAAATAACTGGCTAACTTTTTGTTTGAATACACTTGAGTTCTCGTTCATACACAGATTCGGCGACATTAAGTTTGTTCCATAAACAAAAGCACTGTTACACATACAAAGGGGGCCAAAAGTCGCATTCGATGCGCCCGCGACCAGTCCAACAAATTGACGTCATGTATTGTTGTAGCATAACCGCACGCAAATATCCGTAATGCATCTGGACTAAAACATGTAGTAGTGTACGCCTATCAGTTGACCTTCAGAATTTTATATGTTTTGTACAATGGGGAAAGTCACTATCCAAGATTCAAATTTGGCTAAAAACTTTAATGAGATAAATTTAAGTAACTATCGAATCTTACTCTTAATTCTATAATTTTTTTATACTTATTTAAAAACTGCGATGTTCTCTAAAGACTTCCAGGCATTTGCGTTTCCTCTCAAGTTATACGCTTTGTGCGTGGTTGGTTTTTTGAATTTTATAGCATACTGAAAGCAAATGAAAGGGGAAAAGATGCGCCAGAAGAGAGCAGAGTAACTATAATGAACTGAGATTGTAAAAAAGGGTATGATAAAACAAGAGTTTACAGATGTGCTTCCAATGAAGTAGTGGCCATTTATGATAAATAAATGTTTAAAAGCAAACAGACCTCCAGAATATGAGATTTTTTGGAGCTTTACTAGAAAACTTTGCAATCACACAATAAAATTTCAAAATGTCTTATTTTAAAGAAAAATTTATTATTTCAGGTAATGGTGATATTTATTTACAAATGATGGAATGAGTCATAACAAAGAACCATGACTGGAGATCGATCGTAAAACACGAGGGATGGTTTTGGAAATTTAGTATCCACGGTTGATCTTGGCGAATCCGTGTCCGTATCCCAGAGGGGTGGCGAAGGCCAGGGGAGCACCGTGGGGGTGAGCGACGACGGGAGCGGCGTGAGCGTATCCGTGAGCAATGGGGGCGGCGTAGTACGCGGGAGCAGCGGCGTGGTAGGCGGGGGCGGCGGCGTGGACGGCGTGTCCGGACTTGGTCACATGGGCGTTGAAACCGTTGTGGGCATCAGCGGTGTAGTGGACGGTGCGGGTGGTGCCGTCGGGCTCCACCAGGCTGTAGTGTCCCTTGACCACATCTCCGTGACGGGTTTCGGACTGGCTCTTCTTGTCGCCGGTGTGGGCATCGGCAACTCCGTACTCGAAAGAGTAGTTGGGAACGTGCTGTTGATTAAATTTAAAAATATAAGGAATTTGGTTTCGGTTGCTTGAACTTACGTGGTAGTCAGCGGGGGCATGGGCAACATATCCAGCCTGGGCGACGGCGGCGAAAGCGCACAGGGCGACAATGAGCTATTAAGGAAAAAACAATGTTTAAAAATGAACTTTTGTTTAAAAAAATCAGGTATTAAAGTACCTTGACGGAGACCATGATTGTTGTACTAGTCCTGTTGAATGACTGATATTTTCCTGCTGGCGATCAGCCACTTTTATAGTAAGTCAGTTACGTATTCCAGTGAACGCAGGGTGGGGCTGGTGCGGTGGCGGAACACTTCCGAATGTGTGTTTGCAAGATACTGGCGGCACACTTCTGGTCCGATTGCATTCCACCTTCTCTTGTGCGGGATTAACAATGAAACAAGTTTCTAATAGGCTCGGCAAGAAGAAAGATTTATGTGTAAATTTTTGTTGTATCTAAATATTTATATTACATTAGTTCTAAGATGATGTGTTTAAGTAAAAGAGTAAAGGCATGCGGCAAACGGCTTAAATTGATTTATGTATCGTTGTATTGCAAATAAGCTAGATTTTGGCTAACTTGGGACACTTTCTGATTTGCAGAAGAAAGGTTGTGCAAAGGATTTCTCAGAAAATTATTGCCAATTTTATGAATAAAGTTGGATATTTAACGCCCGCTGGAATATCATAGATACAAAAAATACAGCGCATTTTGTTGAAAATGTGCTATTTGAGTTTTAATTATTAGTATTTAACTAATTTTCATTTAAAACGGACTAATGCTATTATATAACACCGTCCAATTTTTTAAAACTTTAGGCTTATGGGCAACCATGCAATTTTTTATTTGTTTATTCCTACTGTCATAGTTACAAAATTAAAATACATAAAATTAAGACACGGTAAGAATGGGCAAACAAATGCTAGCAGAAAACTGCAAACACGGTTTATTTGTAATAAATTATTTCGCGCCTTTTAATTTCTCTGCAAAAGGAGCTAAAAGCATCATCTATATAATTTCTAAACAGCACTTATTTAATTCTAAATCCCAAAATATGTGTTATTTATGTTATTTATGAGTAAAAATTAAAAAAAGGCAGGTGAAACTAAAATAGTTTTGACTCTTAAGAAGAAAAAACTAATTGAATGTACTGTTTTCCCTACCTAAACTATTTCTAATACTACTAACAGGAATTCCGGACACTTTAATAAATTAAAATCAGAAAAGCTGTTACTGAAACTTTTTTGCTATTAAGTTAAATTAATTATTTGTCAGATAAAAATTTAAATATGCTCACATTTCAATTAGAAATGGGAAAACATTTTAAATTTATCGTATCGCTAATATCTCCCAACCCCGATTGAAGTTTCAGACGCTATAAAGAATTTTAATACCATAAGTTTCCATCTCTCCTCAAGGTGTATGTTCTGCAAAGTTTTGATTGAGATTATTTGTATGCCTGCGCAATCTATTTGTATTTATTTTTATTTTACAATATTACAGAAATTAACCCAAAAGACAATAAAGGTATAATTAATTAAAGCTTCTCAAAGTTGTATTTACAAACTTAGTCATATTACAAAAAAAGCAATAGCAGTACAAAAATAAACAACAGTGTATACATATAATTGGTTTTGAGCGAAACGTTTTGCGTGTTTTGTTACATATAACCGCCCTGAAATCGAGAAATTCATCATAAACCATAATATTTGTTAGAATAAACTAAACTTAAGACTGAACAGAGATACCTGAATATGTTAATTTGTTATTTATCAGAAGAGTTGCCCTCTTTGATGCTTGCATTTGACCTTATTGTATCGTATATGGAAGCATTTTAACTGTTTTCGAGGAATAGAACTTCTTAAAAAATACCACTAGAAGTTTTTTGCTTTCTTTCTACTGTATTTTAGTCAAGAAATAGAGAAACTGAGTCATCTTCATGAATTTATTATAGTTTTTAATTCTCTACGTACATCATGCGATGTCATAATAATTATTTTCTTCGCAATCGACCTGCGGACACTTAGAAAAAATTATTTGATATAAAAACACTGTTCGCAGCAAAAGTTGAAAACATTAATTAATTTAAGATGGGTTGGCAATTCTTTAGACTGATCTTATGAACATTTATATGATAATGCAAGAAAAAACAAAAGTGGTCAATTGTTTCAAAAAAGAAATTAAAAATTTCAGTGATATTGGTGATTTTTATTTACAAATGAATGACATTGACTGGAGATCGATCGCAAAACACGAGGGATTGGTTTTGGAAATTTAGTATCCACGGTTGATCTTGGCGAATCCGTGTCCGTATCCCAGAGGGGTGGCGAAGGCCAGAGGAGCACCGTGGGGGTGAGCGACGACGGGGGCGGCGTGAGCGTATCCGTGAGCAATGGGGGCGGCGTGGTACGCGGGAGCAGCGGCGTGGTAAGCGGGGGCGGCGGCGTGGACGGCGTGTCCGGACTTGGTCACGTGGGCGTTGAAACCGTTGTGGGCATCAGCGGTGTAGTGGACGGTGCGGGTGGTGCCGTCGGGCTCCACCAGACTGTAGTGTCCCTTGACGACGTCTCCGTGACGGGTCTCGGACTGGCTCTTCTTGTCGCCGGTGTGGGCATCGGCAACGCCGTACTCGAAAGAGTAGTTGGGCACAGACTGTGGATTAAATATCGAATTATAAAAATTTAAATAAAAAATATTTGGATTTAAGTTCATGAACTTACGTGGTAGTCAGCGGGGGCGTGGGCAACGTATCCAGCCTGGGCGACGGCGGCAAAAGCGCACAGGGCGACAATGAGCTATTAAGGAAAAAACAATGTTTAAAAATGAACTTTTGTTTAAAAAAAAATCAGGTATTAAAGTACCTTGACGGAGACCATGATTGTTGTACTAGTCCTGTTGAGTGACTGATATTTTCCTGCTGGCGATCAGCCACTTTTATAGTAAGTCAGTTACGTATTCCAGTGAACGTGCAGGGTGGGGCTGGTGCGGTGGCGGAACACTTCCGAATGTGTGTTTGCAAGATACTGGCGGCACACTTCTGGTCCGATTGCATTCCACCTTCTCTTGTGCGGGATTAACAATCAAAGAGGTTTCTAATAGGTGCGATGTATGTACATATCTTTGTTATACCGAAAATATTTATATTATATTAATTGTAAGATGAGGTGTTTAAGTAAAAGAGTAAAGGTATGCGGCAAGCGGCTAATCTTAAAACTAATAGAATGTAGCACATACATATAGATACTATTTATAATACTACATTAACGGAAATGCAGAATACTTTAATCTATTAAAATCAGAAATGCTTGCATTAACTGATATTAAAATGTTGTAACTATAAATTAATTGTTTTTTGTCGAGTAAAAATTTGAAAGTCCTCACATTTCAATTGGGAAAATATTTAAAATTTACGTATCGCTTTCTCTTACAACATACACCCCAGATTGAAGTGCCAGACGCTAGTAAGAACTTTGATACAAAGTTCCCATCTCTCGACTACTTGGAAGTTTTGATTGACATTTTTTTATGCTTGCTTTGGACTGAACTTCCTCTCCTGGACAGAGACTTGAACTTGTTAATTTCTTAATTACTATAGAAGTGTAGCTCTCTTTAATGCTTGCATTTTACCTTATTTTGTCGTATGAAAGCAATTTGAATGGCTGTTTTCACTACTTAAAACATATATTCACTTGTAGTTTTTGGCATTCTTTTTCCGATTTTGGTCAAGAATTTGCAAAAAATAAGACATCTTCATAGATTTATTATAGTTTTTATTTCACGACGTACATATTCTGATGTCGGTGATGTCATAATGGTTATTTTCTTTGTAAACGACTTTAGTGACATTTTTTTTAATAGTCAAAGTGTAAAAACACTGGTCACAGCAAAATATGAAAATAAAGAGCAATTTTACTACGATAAGGGAGCGTTTCATAGGAAATTTACGGAATATTTATATTTCATAAAAAGACTTTTACCATACTTAATTTATTAATATAACAGAAAACCAATGAAGTCCTCAATTTTACTTTATTTTACCTATTCATTCACAATTTTAATTATTATATAACATTATTATTTTCTATTTGTATTATTCATTGGTTTCTGTTTATAAAAATAAATTAAACTAAGATAGGTTTGATATTCTTTAAAAGACTAATTAGTCTTTTTATTTCTGAATAAGTCTATATATAGTTGGGGGTTGTTTGAGCAGTAATGAATTTAACATTAAATTTTTCTGATGCATTCATATGTGAGAGTTGAATTGTTACAAAGATTACAAATATAAGTAACATAAAAATATAACATAAATAATATCAATATTAAAAGTATTTTATGATGGATTAATTATATTTAACAAATTATAATTTGATTTTGCGTAGATAATAAATAATTTATCTATCAAAATATTATATAACCCAAGAATAATTTTACAACAAATTTTCCCACACCTTAAGGATTCAAATAAATCAAACTGGTGACGCGCACACAGTTTTACGACTGAATTCCCGCGATACACGCAGAGTGGAAGTGATTACTGCAATAGATATATAAAATTTCAAATTACGTGTAAATTAATGAATGCCAGGTTAACGCGCAAACCAATTCCCCTCAGCAAGTAGTTTTTTTTTAATATTTCTTTACCTCAAATGTTTGAGCTGGACGTTACGCACACCGTGCTCGCTCAAATGGTGTCGTGCTATATTAATGATAAAGTAAGAGCTGGCGCTAGGTTCAGGTGGATTTCTTTCACACACACCAAGGCCCAAGCAGTCACAATAAAAACCACCGGATAATGCAAAAACAAACAAATCGGTTAACAATTCAAAAGAAAAATGGAATTTATCTGGTATTTTGGTGATTTTTATTTACAAATGAATGACATAGACTGGAGATCGTTCACAAAACACGAGGGATTGGTTTTGGAAATTTAGTATCCACGGTTGATCTTGGCGAATCCGTGTCCGTATCCCAGAGGGGTGGCGAAGGCCAGAGGAGCACCATGGGGGTGAGCGACGACGGGGGCGGCGTGAGCGTATCCGTGAGCAATGGGGGCGGCGTGGTACGCGGGAGCAGCGGCGTGGTAGGCGGGGGCGGCGGCGTGGACGGCGTGTCCGGACTTGGTCACATGGGCGTTGAAACCGTTGTGGGCATCAGCGGTGTAGTGGACGGTGCGGGTGGTGCCGTCAGCCTCGACCAGGCTGTAGTGTCCCTTGACGACGTCTCCGTGACGGGTCTCGGACTGGCTCTTCTTGTCGCCGGTGTGGGCATCGGCAACGCCGTACTCGAACGAGTAGTTGGGCACAGACTGTGGATTAAATATCGAATTATAAAAATTTAAATAAAAAATATTTGGATTTAAGTTCTTGAACTTACGTGGTAGTCAGCGGGGGCGTGGGCAACGTATCCAGCCTGGGCGACGGCGGCAAAAGCGCACAGGGCGACAATGAGCTATTAAGGAAAAAACAATGTTTAAAAATGAACTTTTGTTTAAAAAAAATCAGGTATTAAAGTACCTTGACGGAGACCATGATTGTTGTACTAGTCCTGTTGAGTGACTGATATTTTCCTGCTGGCGATCAGCCACTTTTATAGTAAGTCAGTTACGTATTCCAGTGAACGCAGGGTGGGGCTGGTGCGGTGGCGGAACACTTCCGAATGTCTTTGCAAGATCGGCACACTTTGGTCCGATTGCATTCCACCTTCTCTTGTGCGAGATTAACATTGAAACAAGTTTCTAATAGGCTCGGCAAGAAGAAAGATTTATGTGTAAATTTTTGTTACACCTTAAATATTTATATTTCTTTAAGATGAGGTACTTTTTTGGAAAATGTATAGCCTGCAGCAATGGTTAAATTGAGTCAGGGTTTTATTGTTATGAATAAACAAGCTTGATTTTGGCTATCTCAGGACATTTTTATTTGCGGAAGAAAAGTTAAGCGTAGGATTTATAAAAAAAAAAAATGGATAGCCACCAAAATTTTTAACTGCACCCTTTTTTCCTAGCACTTACGCCCGCTGAGATATAGATAACAAAAAATTATAAACAATGTTTATGAAAATGTGCTGTTTGAGTTTTAAATATATTTTATTCAACTAATTTTTCTTTTGTGGCGGTGGAATTGCGCATCGCTCAACAAACTCAAATTTTGAGCTTGGCTGTTGAGCCATACGCAATTTCCAGCCACCAGGATGAACTGGCATTTTCACACCGTCCAATGTTATTTTTAAACTTCAAGCATGTGGTCAATCTCCCAAATTTGATTTTTTTATCTTTCATGCGTTTATTATTTATTTGCTAAAAGAGCTGAAAGCATCGCCCATAATTTTCTAGCTGCATTTATATCCCTATAAATCCTAAAGAAAGGAGTTAAATTTAAAAAAGCAGATGAAATAAAAATAGTTTCGCCTTTTGATAAGGAAAAAATAATTTAATATAGCGCTTTCACCACACAAACTATTTATAATACTACATTAAGAAGAATGCCAAATTCATGAATCTATTAAAATCAGAAAAGCTTACATTTGACGGCTATTGAAACGTTATTATTAATAGAGTAAATTTATTATTTGTCAAATAAAATTTGCGAGATTTGAATTGTGAAAATATTTTTAATTTATCGTATCACTTTCACTGGCAATGCACACCCCCGATTGAAATGTCAGACGCTCTAGAACTTCGATGGCAGTGATTTTCCATCCCTCTGCAAGATGCAAATAATAGTTCTAATTGCAAGTTTTGATCGAGATTATTTTTATGCCTTGCGCGCTTAGAGCAGGACTTCCTCTCCTGGAATTTGAGCTGTTATTCTTTTTTACCGCAGAAGTGTTGCCCTATCTTTGATGCTCTTGCATTTTACCTTATTTTTTCATACACATGCAAGTATTTTGACAGTTATCGAGGAGAGAACCTTCTTAAACATATCACTCTTTTTTTTGCATTTTCCTTCTTTATTTTCGTCAAGAAATTGATAAATGGAGACACATCTTCATAGATTTATCATAGTTTTTAGTTATAAATATATACATTGTGATGTCGTATTAGTTATTTTCTTCACAAACGACTTGCGGCCTTTTTTTAAAAAAATAGTTTAATGTAAAAACACTGCTGATCGCAGGAAAAGACGAAAATATAAAGAAATTTCTACGACATGTGTACGCTTCGTGGGAAATTTACGGAATTTCTATTTAGATCTTTCAATCTAATAAAATAATAAAATTTAGCATTCACGATTCTTAATTATTTATTACTCAGGGATTCTTAACTATAAAATTATATTAAATAGAGATTCTTCAGAAGACTGGTATGTATTTTAAGTTCTTAAGCTGAGTAGAGCATTGGATAATGCAAGAATAAAAAAATGGTTAACAATTTCAAAATAAAAATGGAATTTTTCTTGTATGGTGATTTTTATTTACAAATGAATGACATTGACTGGAGATCGATCGCAAAACACGAGGGATTGGTTTTGGAAATTTAGTATCCACGGTTGATCTTGGCGAATCCGTGTCCGTATCCCAGAGGGGTGGCGAAGGCCAGAGGAGCACCGTGGGGGTGAGCGACGACGGGGGCGGCGTGAGCGTATCCGTGAGCAATGGGGGCGGCGTGGTACGCGGGAGCAGCGGCGTGGTAAGCGGGGGCGGCGGCGTGGACGGCGTGTCCGGACTTGGTCACATGGGCGTTGAAACCGTTGTGGGCATCAGCGGTGTAGTGGACGGTGCGGGTGGTGCCGTCAGCCTCGACCAGGCTGTAGTGTCCCTTGACGACGTCTCCGTGACGGGTCTCGGACTGGCTCTTCTTGTCGCCGGTGTGCGCATCGGCAACGCCGTACTCGAACGAGTAGTTGGGCACAGACTGTGGATTAAATATCGAATTATAGTAAATATTAGGACTTTGGTTTTGGGTGCTTGAACATACGTGGTAGTCAGCGGGGGCGTGGGCAACGTATCCAGCCTGGGCGACGGCGGCGAAAGCGCACAGGGCGACAATGAGCTATTAAGGAAAAAACAATGTTTAAAAATGATATTTTTTTAGAAAAATCAGGTATTAAAGTACCTTGACGGAGACCATGATTGTTGTACTAGTCCTGTTGAGTGACTGATATTTTCCTGCTGGCGATCAGCCACTTTTATAGTAAGTCAGTTACGTATTCCAGTGAACGCTGCAGGGTGGGGCTGCTGCGGCGGCGGAACACTTCCGAATGTCTTTGCAATCCAAGCACACTTACCGCCTGTACCCGCATGCATTCCAGCCTCTCTTGTGCGAGATTAACAATGCTGCGTGTTTCTACATATTTCTTGCATGCTTGATTTAATATTCTGCTAAAAGGTGCTACACGTTTCTTTATTTTTAAATCTCCCCAGACAGACTTAATGTACTGTGAAATTTAAATAGGTTACAATTTGGGAAAATGTTCCTATTTTTATCTGAAGAATTACTTTTTTCTTCTTAGATGTCGTGCTATATTTATAAATCTTGTGCAGTAACGGCTTGCTAAATTATCTGGAAAACAATCCTTTGATTTTTTTAGAAAAGAAAATGTTTGTGTTGAAAGTACACGTCCAGTAAACTTCTAGTGGAGTAATGGGCCGGTGCTCCTGTGGCCGTTCATTCTCGCAGCAACATAAAGCCGGGCACGGCAGCGCGAGAGACAAAATAAGCTAATAAAGAGCAATAAAATAAATAAAGAATTTAAAGAACATAATATATATATAACAATTCAAACAATTAAGGAATTGCAAAAATGCGAGCAAATGTACTGGAAATGGCAAATATATATGTTTTTTTATTTAATACTTTTATAGGAACATGCACAGTGATTTATATAAATTTCATAACAATTTTATGCCTCATAATAAATGACGCACGCGAGATAACTTTCTTGTACATAAAATATAATTTATAAATTGGACCTTTCATTTGTCTTAAATATAATGTTTCTTTGCGCTTCTGAATACATTACGCGTAATTTTTAAACAGATTCCTCTTTATTTCATGTTACAAACAGTTATCTGGTCCGCGCAAACACGTATAATTGAAAACGATATGTCAAATTAAAAACTTAAAAAGGTGAAAATTCAGTGATGCCTTTTCGATATAGAGGAATGAAATGATGTCGCAGGCGTTTTCATATATAAAACCATTTTCAAAATATTTTTAATGAAACAAGCTAATGGTAACAATTAATGAAGGTAAATTCCCTGTCAAAAAGGTATTTTTGAACAAAGTTAGAAAATTAATTGCATATTTATTTTAATGTACATGACACATGACGCATTTTAAACTCAGTTGTTAGGGTTGTTAGTGTCAGAAAGAATACAGGAATGTCATAGCGGATGTTTTCTTCCTTTTACAGCGGAGAATAGTTTTTACCGTTTTTACAATGATATTTCTTATATTATATGTAGCTGAAAACTAATTCGAGTCCAATTTATTTTCCTCTGTGCGTAGAAGCTTTTCTCAGTTGTTTGCTCTTTCTGTAATGCGAAAAATACATTTGTTGGATTTTCCACAAACTATGTTGACAATAGCTCAATGAAAACCTTTCTATCAAATAGGGTAAAGTTAATATTTTTCGATATTTTTGTGTAGAATAGAAACAAATCATTTAATCACTAAAATGCAAGACAAGGATGTTTCAGTGTGCGGAAACTGAAGAGGAGCCTATGGGAATGATCGCGCATTAAGTTTAGATTTAACAGAAGATCAATTTAAGCTGAGATTGTGAAAAAGTAGAGGCAGCTATGAAAGAGGAGATTGCAGATGCTCCTCTGATGAGGGTAAGTTTTGACTTATGAATGTGCTTACAGAAGCAAGTAATGAAGTCAATATTATTGTAAAAAGGATCACGTGAGAGAACCTAGTAGGTTAAGAAAAGACTTCTCAAATAAACCCGACAAATGGTATTCAGGGATCAGGTGATGACGATCGATGGGTTAAGGAAAAACTGAATATTTCTGGTATTGGTGATTTTTATTTACAAATGAATGACATTGACTGGAGATCGTTCGCAAAACACGAGGAATGGTTTTGGAAATTTAGTATCCACGGTTGATCTTGGC
The DNA here is from genome assembly GCF_949628265.1 of Cloeon dipterum. Lineage (NCBI taxonomy): Eukaryota > Metazoa > Arthropoda > Insecta > Ephemeroptera > Baetidae > Cloeon > Cloeon dipterum. The sequence continues at coordinate 36,118,506 of NC_088788.1, read as the reverse complement.
GAATCCGTGTCCGTATCCCAGAGGGGTGGCGAAGGCCAGGGGAGCACCGTGGGGGTGGGCGACGACGGGGGCGGCGTGAGCGTATCCGTGAGCAATGGGGGCGGCGATGATGGGGGCAGCGTGGTGGACAGGGGCGGCGTGGTAGGCGGGGGCGGCGGCGTGGACGGCGTGTCCGGACTTGGTCACATGGGCGTTGAAACCGTTGTGGGCATCAGCGGTGTAGTGGACGGTGCGGGTGGTGCCGTCAGCCTCGACCAGGCTGTAGTGTCCCTTGACGACGTCTCCGTGACGGGTCTCGGACTGGCTCTTCTTGTCGCCGGTGTGCGCATCGGCAACGCCGTACTCGAACGAGTAATTGGGCACAGACTGTGGATTAAATATCGAATTATAATAAAATAAAAAGTATTTGAATTTAGGTGCTTGAACTTACGTGGTAGTCAGCGGGGGCGTGGGCAACATATCCAGCCTGGGTGACGGCGGCGAAAGCGCACAGGGCGACAATAAGCTATATTTAGAAAAAAACATTTTTAAAATTGATCATTTTGTAAAAAAACAGGTATTTAAATACCTTGATGGAGACCATGTTGATGATTGTTGTTCTAGTTCAGCTGAGTGACTGATATTTTCCTGCTGGCCATTCGCTACTTATATAGTAAGTCAGGTACATATGCTACTGACCGTCGGCGGGTGGGGCTGTTACGGCGGCGGAACACTTCCGAATGTGTGTGTTTGCAATTCAAGTGCACCTATATCGGTGTTATCCAACGTGCATGCTGCCGGCACACTTTTCTAGTCAGATTGCATTCCTACTTCTTGTGCGAGATTAACAATGCCGCACGTTTCTACATATTTCTCGCATGCTTGATTTAATATTCCGGTAAAAGGCGGCGCGTGTTGAGAAACACTCCCTGTCTTAGTTAGCGCTGCTAATTAATTGTCATCGTAGTAGCAGTTGAAATTGAAACATTATTGATGTATTTGCTGTGAAAACAAAGATAATCTTAGAAGCTGCTATTCAGCTAGTGTAGATGTTCAATTTATAGCAGGCAACTGATAACAACGAAGAGAGAAGCAGAAATAATTTTTATTTGTCAGTCGTCCTTGAAAGAATTAGTAATAATTGCGTTGCGACATTGTGTTGTGTGTATATTTGTATGTACACAGACTAGTTGAGATGATAACGGCGTCGGCGTCTCTCCTCTTTATTTTGAGTGAGACTGCCGCCGCGAGAGGAAACCACATCCTTATTTTGTTTCTCGCTCTTAAGAGTCATCGCCGCCTGAGCAGTTTTCAGTCGCAGTTTTAAATTGCACAGCAATGGAACTGTTCAAAGCGTCAAAGGTTACGGTGATGACAGCCACTATTTATCCCATTTCGTGCCTCCTCTGGTGACAGTTCGTTGGTAATTAGGGCAATTATGAACAATTGACTCTTTTGCAGCTATTGGGAGAGCCATGTGCCGTCGACGCCAGCCGATAAATTCATCCCGAATTTGTTTTTATCGACGCTCTTCTTGACGGTTTCGTCGACGCTTAGTTAGTTATTTTTTAATTATTTAATAGTGATATTAATTAAACATTATTTCAGTGATTCTTGTAATAAAAATGCGTCAATCCTACTTGAGTGAGGCATTCGACATGTACCCTGATTTGCGACTGCAAGGCTGGATGACCTTTGACCCAAAATCAGTGAGCTGCCTCTCGACGTGGATGGCGATCGCCGGTATCATCTGCTCTGTATGTGGGGCACACGGAGGAATTGACCACCCGGCTGTTCACGATACTTTTGTCATCCTAGGAGGCGTAGGAACCACGTTTTACCTCACGGCTCAGGTATACAAAATCTAACATTGCTCAATTCAACAGGATTTCCTTCTCCATTTCGTTGTTTCTAATCGGAATTGGGACTTACGCTTGAACTTCATTCAAGTGAGCAGCATATATTTCTCTTGCTCCGCTTACATCAAAATGAAGAAACAATCAAATAAAAAAATTAGATTAACTTCTCTTGTTAACAAGGTGGGCCTCTCGTACACCATGGGCGAGCTGACGGGCCGGAAAGTGTCTCGTTTCCGAAACTTCCTGCGCTGGTGCTGCTTGTTTGTGCTCACAGTCTGGATGATATTAGTCATTGTGGTGGCAAATGAAGTCTATATGGATAGGAAAAGCATCAGCGACGAGTCTCTGAACGTGCTAAAGGTGGTTAATCTCTTTGCGGAGGCCGCGGTGCTGTTGTTGCTCTCCGCGTTTGTCGCCTCTTTTGCACACGAGTTCGAGCAAGTCACCGTTCAGATTGTAAAGGTAAATTCAATGTGCCACAGACTTATTAAAATGTTAGTATATTTGTCCTATCAACAGGTAAATTTACTCCATCCCAAGGTGCACCGCGCGAAATTAGAGAAGAAGAAAATTTACGTTTCCTGTTAAATTTGTCGAAAACGTTCAATTAACATACTATTGGAATTATATTCATCTAGTCATGATTAAGGAATTATTAATAAGATATCTGATAATATATGTAATAAAATAATTAATGTTCTTTTATATATGTATGGTCATTTTTATTTACAGATGAAAAGACAATGATGTAGGAAATGAAATTTCAAATATGTAAAACGACATGACTTGGAGATCGATCACATTATCGCTAGGAAGCAGTCTGCAAAATTTAGTATCCACGGTTGATCTTGGCGAATCCGTGTCCGTATCCCAGAGGGGTGGCGAAGGCCAGGGGAGCACCGTGGGGGTGGGCGACCACGGGGGCAGCGTGGGCGTATCCGTGAGCAATGGGGGCGGCGATGATGGGGGCAGCGTGGTGGACGGGGGCGGCGTGGTAGGCGGGGGCGGCGTGGATGGCGTGTCCGGACTTGGTCACTTCAGCGTTGAAACCGTTGTGGGCATCAGCGGTGTAGTGGACGGTGCGGGTGGTGCCGTCAGCCTCGACCAGGCTGTAGTGTCCCTTGACCACGTCTCCGTGACGGGTCTCGGACTGGCTCTTCTTGTCGCCGGTGTGGGCATCAGCAACTCCGTACTCGAAGGAGTAGTTGGGAACGTGCTGGAGATCAGATTTTAGTAATGTTGACTGCTTCAAAATATTAAAATAGTGCTTACGTGGTAGTCAGCGGGAGCGTGGGCGACATATCCAGCCTCGGCAACGGCAGCGACGGCCACGAGGGCGCAGAGAGCGACGGCGAACTGCAATTTAAAGTCCAGATTGATTACCCGAATATTAAATAATGCTTCTTGCATACCTTGGAGACCATGTTGAATGTTGTGTTGTAGTCAAGTGACTGATGTCTAACTGGTGGCCATTCGCCGCTTTTATACCGGCTCGCATACTACAGAATTTGCTTTAATAATTGAGTCTGAGCGCGGGGTGGGGCGTGCACACCTCAGTTATTACGGTAGGAACTGGTGGCGATCTATACTTAATGAAAACGCACGCTCATACCACACATCGGAGCGCGGCGGTGATTACCATATAAAAATAATAAACTCGATGCAGGCGGCGGGCGACCAGGAAACAATTTCTCTGCGGCGCTGTTATTGTTGTTTGCACACTGTTGAACTTTGCGGAAAGGTTGTCGACAAATTGCTTCGGTCCGACCAGCGGAATCAACATTCAGCGAGCAGCAGAAGGATGCCTTTAACCCCAATTAAAGATGCAGATTAACTCTTCACGCTTTTGGTTAATCCTGCTGTGGGGTCTTTCACCTAGTGTTTCCTTCATTTAAAAATTTGTCAGAGAGTCATTTTAATTTCAACAGCGAAAATACCAAAATAGAATTGCTTTCGTAGTGTATTCGATAATTAATTCTATAAAATGAGCGCATTACAAAATGCAAAACCAGACGAGAGGAAATTGGCTAATTTAATTAAACGCTGATGCCTGGTAGGAATTCTTCCGGTTTTCACCTGTCCGCTAGAGTGTTATCTCATTAAGTTAGGTAATGTTCCTGTTTCTTGTTCAACTCGCATTTTCAATACTGAAACTTTTTGTTCAGCATAATAAATCTCGACGGTGGTGGCGGCGGTGGCGCATGAAACATGAATGTAATTACAGATTGCACTACACACATATGCGAGTGCACGCGGCTTCCAAGAGTGAACTAGATTTTATGATTCATATATTACATAATTATTTCACTTGAGAACGTGCTTTTTATGACTGAAAGTATTAATCAATTTTATTTTACGACCATTAATCAACAGCCGTGATGAATAGATAATACCAACGTCAATTAGACGTTTATTTATATTGTATCATTTTTTTCGCTTTCTTCGTAGAGCAGTTGTTTCAAACAAAACCCAACCTTGATGGAGAGAAGAAAAGCAATATAGTGACGGGGCGGACAATTACGAGAAAAAAGCACGACACAAATTTAGCAGAAAAGTGCTCTTTTGTCACTAGGAATTTGCTCAATCTGCGCTGCTGCTGGGATATTTTTGCGGTGAGCTGCTTTTGTAGTTTACACGCTTTAAAGTGTGCACCCGTCAAGAGCAGACAGTGAACGTTCAATGCTATGTTTCTAATCCGTCTTGGTGTGATTATAGCGAGCAGCCAAGTCGAATAAAAGACTTATACAAATAAAGTAAATTTGGATACATTTAGAATAATGTGTTTTAATATTTATATTCAATTTCATTGCCTGGTTTTTTTCCCTGAGTTGACCAACATCACTCAAGAAAAAAATTAGCGCATTTTTTTAGTTAATCTCACGAAAAAGGAAGTGTTCGCTATCTGACATTATTTTTTAAAAAAGTGCGAAAGATCGTCTCAACAATGGAGCATTAACGGCGGCGAGATGGCTTTAACGGCAACAATGTCACAACACATTTTCGGCGAGGCCATAAAAAAGAGGCAAATGCGCACGATCACCGAATTAAAATTCCGGAGTAAAACTTTCTTTCGTGCAGTTGCATCAGAGCGAGTGATAAATTGTGTAGTGTGCTGCTACCAACTGCTCTGCTCGCAAAATCAATCGCACACAAATGTGCTCGAGAGATTGTATAACACGCGTCGTGGTGCATTAACTCTGGAGGCAAAAAGCAGGCAGCCTTGTCAAGGGCGAATTCTTGCCATGCAATCCTAATAATACACCTTTGTGGGAATGTTGTGTTTTTTGTTTAATTCAATATCAGATCAATTAGAGCTGTTTCAAATAAATTGCACTTTCTAGAAATGAATCCATTTTTGGAAATAAATTAAACCAGGCTTCATCCTCGTTGCAAATTAGTCGTTTTAATTTCTCGACTATAGTTTAATTTATTTCCAATATGAACACAACCTCGAGTGGTAACCTATTTCAAAAATTGAATCTATTTTTGCTTATTCTAAATAAACAGAATTCTGATTGTAGTTTTTCATAAAATTTCTGACAGGAAATGGTTTTGGGTAAGTCGAATGTAGAAAATGTAACTTCATTTTGGCAATTTTAAATTTTGATAAAACGGAATCAACTTATCAAACGGCTTTTCGGAGAGGACAGAGGAAAATATTTTTAAAAAATTATCAATTTGAAAAGATTGTAATGTAGCACTCCTAGCAACTGAATTAATAATATATTAATATCTTTGCGAGAAGCTGATTAATTAGGGCTGCAAGCAGCAGGTGAAGCTAGTTGAGCACGACATTTATGTAGAAATACGGAAAAATAAACACGGCGGAAGCTGCATTTAATTTCTAATGACAAATAATTACAACCTAACGTGCTTCTATAGCTGCTTGCATTGGCATTTATTAAAAATAAAAAGGTGACTAACTTGGAGAAAGAAACAAATAGAGTGATAATAAAATAGTCGACTACGATTTAAATTAGAAATTGAATTATAATTATTCTGTGCTTGGTGTGTTGGTGCATTTGCCACACATTTGATATCACCTACAGCTCGTTAGTTCCAATTTCAAAGGCGATGCTGATTTTCACGCTGCATGCGGTGCGCGCTGCTGGAAAAGCAGCAAACCGGAACACAATTATCTCTGAGAGCGCGAATCGGAGTTTATTAATCGGCGCGGTATCAAGCAAAGTGTCGCAAGACAAGTGCCGGATCGAAAATGAGAGTGGTGATAAATCACCCCCGCTCAAAAATGCGACAGCAGCCGCTATAAAAGCTAATCACTCTGGTTGCAGAAGCACACTTGTTGCTCACTCACACAGCACAACAGCAGCCATGGTCTCCAAAGTGAGCGTTCACTTAAATTCGGACTTTTTTTACTTATCGAGCATTTTGTTTTCAGTTCGCCGTCGTCCTTTGCGCCGTCGCCGCGGTCGCCGCCTTCGCTGAGGCTGGATACGCCGACCCTCACGATGCCAAGGATTACTTCGTAAGTTTTCCTCAAAAATTCGGAATAAAAATAGAAATTACCAAAATTTTTACCACAGCACGTGCCCAACTACTCTTTCGAGTACGGAGTTGCCGATGCCCACACCGGCGACAAGAAGAGCCAGTCCGAAACTCGTCACGGAGATGTGGTCAAGGGACACTACAGCCTGGTGGAGCCCGATGGCACCACTCGCACCGTCCACTACACCGCCGACCCCCACAATGGTTTCAACGCTGAAGTGACCAAGTCCGGACACGCCGTCCACGCCGCCCCCGCCTACCACGCCCCCGCTCCTGCGTACCACGCCGCCCCCATTGCTCACGGATACGCTCACGCCGCCCCCGTCGTCGCCCACCCCCACGGTGCTCCCCTGGCCTTCGCCACCCCTCTGGGATACGGACACGGATTCGCCAAGATCAACCGTGGATACTAAACTTCTCCTGTGATATATTATATTCCTATTTGGGTCTTAAATTAAGATCTCCTTTCCTACACTTGTTATGATTGGTTCTAAACTATCATAAATAAAAATAAAACGAAACACAAATTTTTCTGTATTATTTTAAACACATGCCTCCAAGCGAATCGGCATTGATATTGGTTGCTAAGTAAATCTATGGAAATGCAAAAATACTATCAGCATTAATAAATGTAACGTAAAAAAAAAAACAAAAGACACCAAGAACATCCTTAGCTCAACAGAAAGACTATAATAAAAATCTGGTATTTACGTGTGAACAATGGTTATACATATATAAAATGTAATAAATAGAAGAGTTTGCAAAGAAAGTTTTTCTTTTATGGATAGAGACGCTTCAAGATTTTGCTGCTGTATATCACCATAATTAGGAAGCTAGCAAATGCAAATGTAAAAAATCCAATTAAAATTGCTATCGTCATTGAAAATATGAAACTACACGTGAAACGCTAACTCAAAACCCAATTTTTAACAGCTGTTTCGATTTAGCAGGTTATAAATCACCTCTTAAACCCATCAGCTTGCCAGGAAAAGTCAAGACGTGTCTAATGGTGTGCAGTTTTTGCAATTCTGATGGTTACAGCCCGAGATTTGGAGTTCGCAATCAATAAATGCAAAATATGAAAAAGTTGAAACATTTGTGTTTTTAAGTTTGAACGAGATTTTTTTTTTTCAAAAACATACAAGAATTCCTCTCTGAAATTTTTACACAAATTCACACACGTCATGGATCAACTTTTAAGGACATTTAAACAATTCACAAATACTGAGTTCATTTCCAAAATTTTAGGTAGAGAATGAGCCAATTAATTTTATTCGATTGCCAAAGTGTAAACCTTATTTTAGCTTTTTAGACAGTCGAATGGGTGACAGCTATTAAATAATTGAAGAGAAATTTCATCCAGTATTATCCTGCTGTGTTTACTTAATAGCAGTATTTTACCAGCAAATTTAACAAACACGCTATGCCGACCGTGGAAAACAATAAATGATTATCTACAATCAGTTGTTGTGCACCAAATCAAAAGACCTAACTAAAGATACGAAAAGGAATACATACGAATGAAAATCTTTTTTTAACCTCTGTCTGCAATAAATATACAAGTTTAGTACCGAATTCCTTCTCTCTTGAGAAGCAATTAAAGAAAGAAATAAAATTTTCTTCCTGTCACGATATTTTATCACCTTAATTCAAATCAAAGATAAGTAATCGCGATAATGAAATTAAAATGCTATCAGCCTTTGTTAAGCTTCAATTAAGAAAGTATTTCAAATATGTGTTCATGTAAAACATATATGAGCTAGCAATCTAAAGCACTAACATTCTTGTCGTGGAAAAAAGTAAAATGTTGCAGGCAATCGATAATAGCTAATGAGTTGCGCGAAATACCAATCGCGTCTAACGGAGAAAAAAAGTGGAATAGCAGCCACACACCCAAGCGAATGCGTGAATTGCGATGGCAGTCAAGGTCGAGTGCCTCCATTGATTAGGCCCGGCCGGCGCACGATTGAGAGTGTGTAAATGCAAACTGAAGCTCACACATATGCGCTGGACGGTAATAATTTCCGTGTGTGATGTAAGAAGCATACATTTAGTTCCGAGACGCATTAGCGAAAGAAAGCAACGCCCCGCCCACATCTTTTCTCACCTGCCGCGCGATCTGTATAAAAGCAATTGGAGCGTGCCGATCGATATCCACTTGCGAACGCACTGCTCACCAGTCAACATGCTCAAGGTGCGCCAATTTAATTTGCCTCTAAAAAAGAAAGAAATTTCTGCGATTTCAGATTTCTAATTGTCCTTTCGAATTTGCAGGTTACCGTTGCCATTTGCGCCTTCGTGGCCGTCGCCGCCGTCGCTGAGGCCGGATATGTCCACGCCCCCGCTGACTACTACGTAAGTTTCTTTATTGAAATTAAATATTTTGCGGTTTTTAATTTCGGTTAATTCTTCAGCACGTTCCTAAGTACTCTTATGAATATGGAGTTGCCGATGCGCACACCGGCGACAAGAAGAGCCAGGCTGAGACCCGCGACGGAGACGTCGTCAAGGGACACTACAGCCTGGTGGAGCCCGACGGCACCACCCGCACCGTCCACTACACCGCCGACCCCCACAACGGTTTCAACGCCCACGTGACCAAGTCCGGACACGCCGTCCACGCCGCTGCTCCCGCGTACCACGCCGCCCCCATCGCTCACGGATACGCTCACGCCGCCCCCGTGGTCGCCCACCCCCACGGTGCTCCCCTGGCCTTCGCCAACCCCCTGGGCTACGGACACGGATTCGCCAAGATCAACCGCGGATACTAAGCGGACTTCAATTCATCTGTGATCTCATCCTTCATTACTCTTCATCCATCATCCTTTTCCATTCCCAATTATCTTCTATGTTCCTTGCTCATTGTTAGTCGATAATAAAATTGATACCTGAAAAGAAAAAACAACTCTAGTTTGCATTTCAAAATTTTATCAGCTAAAAGACCATTAGATCGTGAAAATGTAATTAAAACTAAAATTGATCATTTTCCCAAACATCGTATATATTTATTATTTTGCTCAAAAACTGTCGAGCGTATCTCTTCTTACGAGTTTAACACAATGTTATCCTCTCTAAGATAAAATGAACAAATTTTTTAGCACCGAAATTGCGCGCACTTGTCATGTTTTTGCACGGTGCACGGCATCGTTAATTTAAGCTGGAGCCAGCAAGTGCAAAACTGGCTAATTGAGAGTCATTAGTGCTAATGGTTGCATCGACCTTTTGATAAGGGCGAGTGTACAAGCTCATCTTTAATGCGCGTGTGAGTCCGAGAGCCTTGAAAAGAAAGACGCTCCACGCAAAAAAAACACGCGTGCTCACATCAGATCTGACGAAAATACATTAATGTCAGCATTTTTCATTTTTCAAATATTTCAAGCCGACTTAAATGGTAATTTTTCATGCTAGCTGTGGTACCGGAAACACCATATTTTAAAATAAAATTTATTCACGAGTTTTTAATGCCTCTAAAAAATATATAATATTTACTGAAATATTTAGATATCATACTTAAATGAATGCACTCATTCTTTATCAAATTTGAATGTAAACAGAAGCTTGATATAAAACTCTCACATTTCCAGATAATTATCATACCTTTTAAACCAGTTTCACCATAGCTATGCAGCACTTTTCAGGGAATTATGTCTTTATTCTGAACCTGAGAAGAAGTGTCACACGCGTATATTGTTATATGTATTGTTCCAGGCGGCGGCAATTTCCCCACCTAGGTAAAAATAATAATTAAAGAAATTTCTCATGCCGCAATCGCACTTGCTTCATTTGGCATCTTGTTCCTGCAGTCAAACAGTCTGGCGCAGCAGCCGCGCGGATTAGTACAAAGGGGCCAGCGGGCGAGACAATGGCCAATGACCTTCGCCATTGTCTATTTTAGCTCTCTTTGATGCTGAAAGCTGCAGCCGCAATTGGCCCAACAAAGAAATAAGCTGTGCGAGTGGCACACGACCGCGTCCGACACTCGTGCACGCCGCGGCGCGCGGACTTTATCTCGATAGATAGCGCGCGGCAATTACGCTCATATTTTTGTTATTTCGATTTCAAAACGCGTTCCCAGGTCATTGAGATTGTTTCCAGTAACACGCCGCGCGAGAGATTTGCATTTGAATTAACCTGTCATGCAAATTATGTTTGTGTTTGCCCTGACCTTGCTTTGATCCTGCTTTTGGGGGATGATTGTTCACGATAAGCCGCCGCGATTGCATTTTCTCGGCTCAACCCACTGAATGTGAATTTTTGTAAACAGGAAAGGCTATTTATAATAATGCTTTCGAACTTGTTCTGCAAGTCTGTGAAAATAAATTTATGCATTTTGTTGGGGATTTTTGATAGACAAGTAGTTCCGCAGATGAAAGCGTGACCGTAAAATATTCAAGTGGATCTATTAAGGACGACAATTGAAAATTATTTGAATTTTTGGATGCAATTAGCAAATGATTTGGGATAATCAAAATAGGACCTTTTGCTACAGTAAATTTCCATTTTTTCCAATTTTCTACAAAATTTCCAGCGCTTGACCACATTTTCTTGGCGGATTTCGATTCCTCTCATCCTGAATCCTTTTAGGGAAACTCTTTGTTGTGAAAAAGATTTCAAATAAAGAGACAGTCCTCACATTTGAAAAGCATGCAAACTTTTCAGTCACTTTCCTAAAAAATTTACGCTGCTATTTAGGCCAATTTTGGCCTCAACTGAATTCTAAGTTGATCAGTTCATGCATTGGGAACAAGCATTTTCTAGAATTTTGCAGTATCAATTCTTTCTAAAGCAATGCATCAAATGAAATTTAGAGTTTTGGAAAGCCAAGAAAAATTTAACTGGACCGACTTTGAATCGCCGTAATTAATCCAGCACATTGGTGTTGCACTGCAACAATTGTTGGCTTCCAACAAAAAGCAGGACCGCGTTGTTGTACCGCTACAGAGTCAAAACTCATTTTAATAGAATGAATTAACTTAAGGAAGCCGGTAATTCGTTTTAACCTCAGTGCAGTGAAATTTATGAAATATTGGTGCTCACAATTATTAGCGAGACGCAGCCGGGAATAATGCAGGAGGCTCTTGAGATGCAAAAAAATGCACGAGCGGAAATAGGCAAAATTCTGCGACGCGCGTTATTATGCCGACACACCGAATGGGAGGTCAAACGCTCGCTTGGAGAGGAGCGAAAGTAAATATAAACATGCACCTTACGTTGTGCATGCATTATCATTGTGGGCGCAGCGATTCCTCTTCCTCTGCCTTAACAATGTTATGGGAACCATGCCACAATGACTGATATCTCAGGCTGCGTAAAAAAAATAGGAGGGATTTTTGGATTGCGGCAAGCCTTTATAAGGGACTGTTTCGGATTGGCAGACTCCATACGTTGTTTGTTTATCCACCATGCAGCACCTAGCAAAGGTTAGTATCTTTTCTTTTATTGCATCACACCTCTAGTTTAATGTAATGTCAGAACCGATCATTTTATTAATGCAAATATTTGAAACCGACTCTGCGGTTTCCGTGTTGACGTGATATTGTGGCTGTGCGTTTAATTAACTAGCCACATTATCCACGGTTTGCTTTATGAAAACCAACAAAAGCGGCGTCCGCTCGCGTTTGGCGCTTGCCGACCAGAGTAAATTACCCTGGGTGTAATTTAACCAGCTGCGAACCAATTTTGCAGTGTTTGCTTGTCTCGTCGGTGTTGGCGGTTGCCTCAGCAGGATACCTGCCACCAGGCAAGATCGTCGATTATCATGTAAGTATAAAAATTCAAAGACCTAGTAATTTGCAGCCTTCCGGGTTCCGTTTCAGCTATCAAAAATCTTTTAATTTAATTCCAGTCCTACCCAAAGTACTCGTTCAACTACGGAGTAAACGACCCGCACACCGGCGACCAGAAGAGCCAGTCCGAGACCCGTGACGGCGACGTGGTCAAGGGCCACTACAGCCTGGTCGAGCCGGACGGCTCGGTGCGCACCGTCCACTACACCGCCGATTCGCTGAACGGCTTCAACGCGCACGTGACCAAGTCGGGCCCCGGCGTGCACCCTCCACCCGAGCACAAGAACCCGGTGGTCATCCCCGCGCCCGCCCCCGCGATCGTGCCAGCCGCCCCCGCGGTCGCCATCCACAAGCCGGTGTTGGTGCACAAGCCGTTCGCGTTCGCCAAGCCGATCGTCGTGCGGCCGGCGCTCTACGCGCCCGCAGCCAATCCGGTCTACGCGCCCGTAGCCAAGCCGGTCTACGTCAAGCCCGTGGAGCACGTGTACCAGCACCAGCCCCAGCACCATCATCAGCACCAGCCCACCCCGATCCACCACCACGAGTACGTGGCCACGCACTACAACACCCTGCCAGCGGCGGTCAGGTATGAGCCGACGGCCGCCTACTACGACGGCTACGACAGGTACGACAGCGGCGCCGACTTCGCGATACACAACTCGCAAGGATACGACTACTCGTATTAGGACCATCCTCGGAAGGCCACCTTTCGCTTAACTTATTGTAATATGATGTACATTTAGCAGAAGTTATGTTCTTACAATTATCCTTGTAGATCTATGGCACTGTTTAATTGCTTCATAATAATTCGTTTACCATCAAAACGGATGTGTTTCATCGTTAAAATCTGCTTTGGGTCGCAAAATAAATAAAAAAAAAATTGGCTCAAAAGAGTGTACATATGTAGATCGTAAAGGAAGTGAACTTATTATTTAGATCTCGCAACAAAATTAATCTTTGTGTAAAATAAAAGAGTTCATCTATGTTAAAACTGCTGTGTTTTCTTGAGCATTTTTCACCACTCACGAAGGCTTTCTGAATTTAAATTAGTGAAAATTACAATGCACTTGACTCCTCTGATCTTCTCCAAATGACTCCACTTTAGTTTTAATCCTTCAGGCGTGTGCCAACTCTCGTCGTTGGCAAACAATGGATGCTGGTGAAATGCCCCTGCTATGAGACTGTTATGTCATGTGAAAATTGGTAATTGTTGTTGCGGCAGAATGAGCCTTAAAGTGCGTAAGTCTGGAAATACGTGAGAAGTAAAACACTGCGCGTTGTCTCTTTCTTTTAATGAGAAATACTCAGTGCCACCAAGAGGGAACGTGTAATTGAAGCTCCCGAGAGGATGGAAAGTTATTTTTAATTGTTAAATTATTGCCTAGGCTATAATTTCGTCGAAAACTAATGGGCGACACATTAAAATTAGTTAGTCAGTGCAGATGATCGTTAAAAAACTAATCCATCGTGTGAAAAACTTTATTTTACATTTCATGTAATTAATTGCATTTACTAAGTAGTCTATTTTTATAGCTTTTATGTGAAGGTTTTGGCACTCAATTTTGATCAGAGGTCATTACTCAACCTCTTTTTGATTGTGCTATCAAATGGGTTCAGTTGTTCATTTTTAAAAATTGGTGGTTCAGAATCCTCTGCAGTTATTTTGTGGTTTTATAGTCCCCATTCTCAGATCATCTCAGAGATTTATTTTACAAAATACGTTTTCAACTCAACTGCAAATATTACTTTTCCTTCGAGCGCAGAGGCTTTGATCCGATTGAGTAAAAATGGACAGCACACATCGAGCGATATTAGGCAATTGGTTGATTGCATATTTAGAATCGGGGCCGAATTAGTAGACGTTGTATCATCGCAGGAAGTCAGCGTGAAGTCAATTTAAGCAAGACTCGCGGATTCTTATAGCTCGACAGATGTGCATGAACGCGTGTCATCATTGTGCGGCACAGCAGGCTGTTATATAATGTGTACTATTTAAGAGGCCGTTTCCCACACACGTCTCAAATGGCTTTTTCAAATAGTATTATCCAGCGCATCATGACTGATGGTGGATGGCAAAAGGCTGGCACCAGTGATCTAGACTTCTGCATCATAATGCCTCTGAGCAGTGCTGTCAACTATTTTAATTTACTTTTGTGGGTGTAAACAGTGCCCAAGTGTTATTAAGAGAAATTTTGGAAAGTGCTAAGAAATTCTCCGTAGATTGAAAGTGAAAAGTATTTCGTTTCTATATAGACTAAAAGAAATATGTGGAATCGCAATAAAATCTCGTTGAACGGGAAGTAATAATATTTACTCCGCGAAACAGCAATAAAATAATAATAGTTGGACGAAATGCGAGCACGGGATGCATCTTTCCTCGCCATAAAGCTTTCTACGTGAACTATGGGAAAACGGGATTATTTCATTTTTAATCTTTTTTGTGTTCGTGTAGAAACATATAAAGTTAAAAGACAAAACGATATACCTATTCTAAAAGTTCTAATTGACTAATTGAAAAGAAATCTTTACCAAGCCCTGTAATTATCCAGTCGAATAACGTTCCACCTAATTTGCGTGAGAGGCGTCGTGGATGAAAGTGAATCTTTATCAAGCACATTTACACGTGCGCATATTTAGTTCAATTTCCCTAAGCGTGAAAGTGTCGATTTTCGTCTGTTTCCCTGGCGCAAAACAAACCGTCGCAGCATTTCGTCGATTGATCGATTGCAGACAGCCGCTTGGATGCCGTTAATTGGCCTGTACGCACTTGAAGAGGAAGTAAATTCGCAATTATGTCTGATCTAATCGTCGAATGCGCGCCTTATTGGAGTGATGCTCTCTTTGATCAGGTGAAATTCGAAGACGGTGTAGAAAGCGCCTGCTCAAGTGGTCTTCTCCGCACGTTTAAGATGCTTCGAATTGTCAGATGCGCGTACGTTTTCATTCACACGTGTGTCAATAATTATGCGTGTGCTTGTAAAAATGGCTTCGTTCACTTTTCATTTCACTCCGATCCTTTCTCGTCTTGTTGTGCTTTTCATGCGGTCACAACAAAAAATTTATTAAATCAAAATACCGCATAGCTAGATGGATAATTCATTAAAGCGGCAACTTTTATTATTAAATTATAAAAAATTGATATTTTGCATGACACTTGCATTGATGAATCCCTAATTATAATTTCAAAAGGAAAATCCTGGAAATACTTGTTGCCAATGCATTAAGTCATTCCTTAGAATTCAGTTGAAGCCTAAAATTGAAATGGTGAGGATTGTCTCCTTAATACTTGATATCCTATTTTATTTCAAAACAAAGAGTTTCCCTAAAAGGTTTCATACGCTGTTGGACAGATCTCGACGAGTGGAATTGAAACCTGCCAAGAAAATGTGGTCTGGAATATGCTGGAAATTTAGAAGAAAATTTGAAAAATTTGAATTTTTACTATTTTTTACTATTGCAAATTTTGGAAAGAATAGTTTATCGATCCAAAAATTCAAATAATTTTCAATTGTCCCCCTGTATCAATCCACTTCAAATTGAGTTTATTTAACTATAATTATTTCTAAACTGAAATTAAATCAGTCGGACCACAGCTATAGTAATAATTGTATCTTATTTATTTATTTCCCTCTGGCGAAGCCAAATGAGACCCGCATCACAGGCTTAAATATAGTTCCGGTTCCGAGATTGAGAGTAAAAGTTGGCTGGCATACATCGATACAATTCCTCGTTCCTCCAGCTAACGATCCAGACGAAGATTATAGCGCGACCAAATCGGTGGCTGGCACATGAGGAAATCAGTTTTACACACGCATAGCAGTTTGCGTGAGGCTGGTTCCGGTGAATTGACAAGAAGAGAAAAATTATGCAATCCAGAAAGTAACTCGCTCGAGCTCGCTCTCGGCATGATAATAGGCACATTAATACCGGGTTATTAGCATCCTTCTCTTTCTCTCGCGTTCGAATGCGAGCACAGAGATGATCGCCATAAAATCCAGCAGCCCCCTTCCAGTGGTACATCCAGGCACCGCCGAAGAGAGTGCTCCATATAAAAGCAACTCGTCTCGACCGATATGGACATTCTGACTGCAGCCCTACCTCACTAAGAGCATACATCCAGCACTTCAGCATCATGCGTGCCTACCAAGTAAGAAATTTTGATTTTGCTCAAACTGATTTTGAACAAAAAAATTGCATCGCCACTGGAGCATTGAGCTGAAGTTGTCTTCTCGCCGCTCGTTAGATGAGCAAACAAAGAGTTTCACGCTTGATTTGCATCTTCTCAGGTTCTCGCTGTCTTGAGCGCCTTTGCGGCTCTGGCTGTCGCTCACCCGCAATATTACGGAGGACATGAAGAGCAGCACGGCCACAAGCAGCTCTATGATTACTATGTAAGTGCTCAGACTTGGTTCACCTCCAAATTTAATTAATCAGATGAAAAATCCTTTTTTTCCAATTAATACTATTTAAAAATTAGGAAAAGCTTAGATTTTCCTAAATGGCCGATTAAATTCGTGAGAAAATTGGCTCAATCACTGTAAAACCACGATTTATTTCACAATTTTGGAACGTTTTCCACACTATTGGATAGATCGCAAAGAGTGGGATCAAACTTTTTCGAGAAATTTGTCAAAATCGGAAATTAAACTGTTCCTGATTTTAGAAATAAACTGTTGCTAAATTTCACAATGAACTATAATCAAGAATGCAAAATTAATTTTTACAGGCGCATCCGAAGTACCACTTTGACTACGCCGTGAGCGACCCGCACACCGGCGACTTCAAGAACCAGTGGGAGACGCGCGACGGCGACGTTGTCAAGGGCGAGTACACCGTGCACGACCCTGACGGCACCATCCGCACCGTCAAGTACACCGCCGACAAGCACCACGGATTCAACGCCGTCGTGCACAAGACCGGCAAGTCGCATCACCCCCAGCATTACGGACACCACTACTAGAATTAATTGCCATTTATCACCTCGAGCAGTGTCGCGCACGCACTGCACTTTCCTCCTCATTTGTACATACTTCAGACAAATCTCATTATTTCTTCATTTGCGAAGAGCCGACTATGTTAAAGACTCGCGGAATTCGGCGACAGAGCCGAAAAACTATTGAATGTCTGTAATTCTTGAATAAATTTTAATTTTGTAAAATATTTATTACTTTTTATTTAATTGTGAACATTCAATTTTACAAATGACACTGTGACTGATGTACATAATTAAAGCAGAAGTCTTTATTTTGATAACAATTTTCTGAGCGAAACATTAAAAATATTTTTTAGCTAGAGGATGAACCCATTCAGCTGGTCAGGGGAGGTCGAGCCGATTCTAACGGTGGGTGTTTTTTGCAATTATGATGGTTAAAACCCGAGATTTGGGGTTCAATAATTTGGAAAACTCAAAAAAGACGAAAACTCGTGCTTTTTCGAGTTTGTGAGAGGAATTTTTCGAAAACATAAGAGGGAACCACTCTGAAATTTTCACACAATCTCAGAAATGTTATGGAACAACTTAAAAGCTCATTTCCTAAATTTATAATAAAAACCAAATTAATCGTGACCTTGAACATCAAATTTGGTGTCACGGGCTCAGCGAGAGGAATCCAAAACAAGCCTTATTTTCAAACTGCACCGTGAGTAGATAAAGGTTTTACAAAATCTTCCCGTAAACTTATTCCTGTTGTGAATTTCACTGACATAAAGAGAAGTGACCAAAAAACTGAGATATATCGGCATGGTACTTTCTTCAACCAATGTATTCATTCAGGTAATGCCAAGTTAGCTAATAAAGAATGTATTCACCAGTGAGAGTTTTTACCATGCGGGGCAGAAATATTTATTTATATTAACGTTTTTATATGTTCCGGCGCGGCAGATTATGGTCGGTTTTATGGCACGACAGGAAAGACGGCAGCGGTGAAATTACGCACATGCCAACCGTTAGCCTAGTCATATAGCGAAGTGTTCAATATTCAAACTGTCGAAATTACGCGTTGCACTACTTCCTTTTCCGCGGACTCCTGGAAATGAGTTTGGTCTCTTTTTGCGGCAAACTAACTACGCCAGCCTATTTTACCGTAATGACGAATGAATGTTTTCATGCTTCACTGATCCCGATGGAAAGTTTTGATAATCCTTTCACTTTTTGTGTCGCACTTTTGGTATTCGTGTGTCGGACGCATATTTGGCGACGAATTGCGTAGATTTTTGGCCAGTCCTATTGCCGAATTGCATATATTATGATTTTTATTTTGTTTGGGAAAGGGACCCGGCCCACTTGTCCTGTTCTCGATTTCCAACTGCCCGCATATGTTTCACATCGTCCGTCGGTGACCGTGGAGACAAGTATAAATCATAAAATAAAAGAGACACACACGCATATTATTGCTTGTGTTCCTTAGAAAGTATTCAAGAGAGATTATTCTCTCGACATTGAATTGAGGAAAGTCTTTTGCGCGACGAATGAAATTCAGAGAGACACTCCATAAATGATAAAGCATATTAACACTCAATGACCGCGCTTTCCTAAACCAAAAAATATGCAAGTATGAATTATAGAGCTTTACATGCCAACAATTAGGAACATTTCGCATTGTTGACTGTAAACAGAAGTTCATCAAGTTTATCTTTTGTAAAATTTAGCAACAGATTACCTACATATATGCAATGTGCAGTAATTAAATGAATTTTACATTTTGCCGAAATTCCCGAAAAATTAAATTATTGTTCGCTTGATTTCAATCCCTCTCTTCGTGATCTTTCCAACGGTGTGCGAATTATTAGCTAAATTTACCTTCTAGTGAAATAAAAGATTTTAATCATGTAAACAATTATTTACTTTATTTGAATACTGAACACACAAATTATAAAAACCAAAAATCCAAACGCCGGCATTAATTAAGATTTATTCTTGTTTAAAATATTGTAAACGAGTTAAGCACTGAAAAATTGCCATTTCACTATTTTAAGTAAAGAAAAACATCATCCGGTCATGAATTTACAGCGGTGAATAATTTGTTGCAGTTGTTAGCAAAATGAAATGCCAACTATACTGCTTTCGCTTTCATCATGCCTCTAGCGTATGCAACCGGTGTTGCTTCTCTGCAGAGAACGAAGCATAAATTTGTCTTGGTGTGTAAAGAGGGAAAAGACGTTTAGTTTTTTTTTAATTTTCAATGTTTTTTACTTAAATTTATCTCTTGAATGTCTCAAAAACATTATCGATATCACTTAATTACCATGTGTAGCGATACTTTACCGACGCCGGCTGGGCTCTGTATTAGTTCAAATTGCGAGATTTGCACACATTTGGAACTGTCAAGTCGAGAGCTTTTAGAATATGTGCAATCCGATGCTTTTGAAGCCATCAGGAAACACTCTGATATGACTAAAATCTCGTTCCTGAGCAACCTGATAGCTTCCAAAGTCTATCGCACTTGATTTTAAATGTAATTCATGTTGAGATAATCAAAACGAAAATTGAGAAATGAGTGCTACCAAGGCGTTGGAAACTTTTGAAACAAAACTATCGGAGCATTTTCAAATGCCTGGAAATATCATAAATTCCTTGCGAAATTTGGATTACCAATCCCGCTTTTCTAGCTTGATCACCAAGATTACAAAAGCCAATTAGTACCGCTATGTCCAAACGAGGTAATTAGCAGTCCAGAATCGCACGGCAATTCATTCACTTTTGATTATAGTTGAGACCGGTTTCCGCTGAGCGAGTATACCCTTGAACTTTCGATGACAGCCGATTGAAACGTGGTCCAAATCATCCGCGCTCTATAAAGGAAAATCCCCGAGAGCGAGATGCAAGGGGCATTGGCACTTAATATCATCTCAGAAGAGAAATTCGAGTATTCAGAGATATTTTCCTGCAAGTGCAATATCGCACTGGTCAAACAGGCTGAGCCCAATTATAATAGCATCGCGGAGATGCGACGCGCGTGCAGATGAAAAAGAAAGCGGATCAAACAGCTTTCCCTGGAGCAGAACGCACTCCCCCTGCGAGCCGATTCCGAGTATAAATGCAGCCACGTTTGTCCCTGACCTTCACAACACACTTACTACAGCAGTCATGAACGCATCCCATCAAGTACAGGTGAATTTGAATTATTTACAATTTGATTTTCTTTTAATTTTGTCTTCTCAAACCACAAAGAAGTTTGTAAAATTAATAATTTAAATGGTTATCCCACATTTATTACTATTCAAAATTTACCAACCCGTTGTTTCGCATTTTGAAGGCAGTTTTTAAGCATTTCAGGATGGCAAAAATGATTAGAATAGCTCAGGGGGCTGGTAGGAACACTTGCTGGTTTCCGCACCTTTATAGCGACTTAACGGAAAAGTTTCTGGTTTTTAAATCAAATCCTCATTTCGGGGAGATGAAAAGATTGGACCAAGATCCCCTGTGGTCACGTTATCCACTCTGAGGTCAAAGCAGAGGCTATACAAAAATTCAAGACCAAAACACTATAAAAAGTAAACACGAAAATTAGCGGTAACGGTTGTATGTTCTGTTCCACAGGCAGTGTGCCTTCTGTTGGCGGTCGCCGCTTGTCACGCTTACCCTCCAAGCTTCGGCTCATACCTGAAGAAGGACGGTCAGGCGGGCGGCGAACAAGCCGGGGGCGGCGGCAGCAAGAAGGGCTACGAAGCCCTCTCGGCACATCACGCAATCGAGGAGGTATGCAAATCACATTCTCAAAATACGACCTGCTCACGACCCTGATATCCACCCGCACGAGGACTAGTTAAGGTTTTTGCCGCACTAAAAAGTTCACATCGGACTGATTGAAGGTTAACGCACGCGGTAAATCGTGCAAAACCACTTATGCTCGTTTCATTTTTATGTATGTGGACGACACGAGGAATTATACAGTTTCATTCGGTCTCATTTTAATTTACAGACGACAGCTGACGACATGATTAGTTCTCTTTACAAAAAAATTGACTCACAAATTCAAACGACAAAAACAACTGACAACTGGCTAAATAACCAAAAATATCTGCATGGCTTTTGTAATTAAAAATCCCAGTCCCGATTTGACTCTTTCCTCTGTGACTCCAGGACAACCACAAGCCATCGTACAAATTTGAGTACACGGTCAGCGACCCGCACACTGGCGACCTCAAGAAGCAGTGGGAAGCACGTGAGGGTGGCGTGGTGAAAGGGCTGTACAGTCTGGTCGAACCTGACGGCTCGCTGCGCACCGTGCACTACCACGCCGACTCCAAGACCGGATTCCACGCCACCGTTCACAAGACCGGCGTCAACAAGCACCCTGCGCCCAGCAAGAAGGCCGCACCGGCCGTCGTTCACAAGAACTTCTACTCGGCCGGCTTTGGCGACGAGGACGCAGGTTTCGGCGGAGGAGAAGAGGCAGCCGGATTCAGGCTATGATTTTTTTTAATTAAGAAAAATGCGCGTTGATCATCCTATTTAAGTCATTCTCATGTTATCTCCATGCCCAAACTTCTTCAATCAATTTTGTATCTACTCTAAGTTCTTATTAAAGTTTTTAGAAAAAATAAATATCTCGTTTTTTTATTAAATTTATCAAGAATTGAAACAAACGCATGAAATTCGTACAAACTTAAAGTCTCCAAAAACTAGCATGACACTCGGACTCCTAAATATGTGTAATGACGAGCAAGTATCCTGCTGTTCCGATCAGTACCTTGTTACAAGAGTGGGTTTGTGAATTTACAATTTAGAAATTAAGAAACTTACCAGCGAAACAAATTCGCGAGAAATCCTAAAGTAGCCACTTCCACTGAAGCCCTTTAGGGACTCACTGTTGCAGCATAATTTAGACAAAATCATTAAGGTCGATTTGTAGGTTCCGGGAACCATTCCTTCGTCACTCTTTAAAGGCATCAGTGCCAGCGTGCTGCCAAGTCTCTCCGCCTTTAAATTAGACGTAAGCCAAAATGTAATCACGATAATTTCATGCAAAACCTACATTGTTGATAAATAGTTCACCCGCATTGTGGTATCCGAGCAATTGGATGGCAACCAGAAATGACACGTAGACTAATTTTGGACTTTGCAGCTGTTAAAACAATATTATTTCCTAAATCCTAAATTTATGTAAAAAAAAAATACCAAAAAGAGCTCAAAGCCATAAACGAGGAGGCAAAACAGGCCAAATATATTAGGCACCAAGACGAGTGGTCCGATGAACGCGTCCGCTTCTTTGATAGTGCTTTCCATTTGGCTGTAATAGGCAACCCACGCCTTAAGGTCTTTGGTGGTAAGGTCTAGAGCGCCAGTTGGTGAGGGCAGCAAAGCCCTGCACGTGATACTTTCCAAAAATCGCACGCGTTCTGCTTGCGAAATGTACACGCTGTAGACGAACGAATCCACGGACATCGAGCTTATCAAATTCATCGCTATCGTGAAAGCTGAACACAAATTTATTGAAACTTACTGAGATTTTAATTTTGTACCCACCTTGAATAAAAAGGATGAGAATGTATTCCATTAAACCGAGTTTTTTATGGAACCAATACATTTTAAAGAACACATGTCGGCCACATATTGTAGGAACGTCCTCAGATGACGCTACTGAAGGGAATGATCTGAAATACCAACAGCATGAGAGGAATTTTCTTATCATTTAGCATTGAGTGCCTACGCGAAAATGAAGGGCATAATAAAGCTTGCGCCATTCAAAAGAAGCCGAATCGTCCGGAAGGTATAGCTGTATTGGCGGATCTTGACTTCCGTTTCCTTTCTGACCATTTTCTGGTCGAAACTAAACCCAGCGTTTTCCATCACCGGCTCCACTGCGTCCAGTGTGAGATTAAATAGAATGAAAAATAGAGACGGATCTTACTCATCATAGTATTCACGAGGTTTGTCAACTTTTCTGCGTTTACGAAAAAGTATGCTCGGCGATGCAGGGTAGTGGCGCTTACTGTCGCTATGAACGCAACATCTATGAGGCTCTTGCGTGTCAGTGGTGCATTCCAAACATGAACAATGATCAGGGAAAGGGTGAAAAACTGCAAGAGAAATGCACAGGCTTCCAGGAAAAACAAGATGTAAGTCTTCTGTTTAGAAAAGGACTCCTTAAATTGCCACCACGAGATCGAGGGAGCATATCCAAAGCCCGGCATGGCTGCGCCACTTCTGTAGCGTTCAGTGGTCGCGTGAAGAAAATGAAAATGCAGGATGTTAGCTCAGTGTTTAGTTGAAATTACGTTGCTAAGCATCTGCTGTCAAAACAAGAGAAAAAGTCTCTGAATATTAAAATTTCTCAGCTTACCAGAGAGTGGTGTCATGCGCACCAGTTTAAGATTAGTAGGAAAAACGCTAATAAAGAGTAAATCACGCTGCAAAAAATTGAATACATAATTTAAACTAATCTTGGTGTGGTAAGCACTTTTATTCAAGGGTTGAGATTGATTGGATTGATAAAAATGAATTCCAGCATTTCAGATGGGATATGGAAAAGGATTTGAAGGGTAAGACTGTTTTAGAAATCTAGGGGAGATTATGACGAGTCAAACGGTGAGCAGTTTTTTTAAATCTGATGCTTAGAAGCCGAGATTTGGGGGAAAATCTCTTTTGCGTTAGTTAAAAAATGGTGTCAACTGAATCTCAGGTTCTCTAAGAGTCACAACCACAAAAACTGCGTACCTTTCGACTCGTCTTCACGTCCCATAGTGAACTGAAGGGGTTTAAGGGTGATAAGAACTTATGTTCGTTGCGCATTGAGTTGCAAATATCAAAATTTTGAATTTTTCACAATATTCCGTTTTTAGGGTGCAAAAAGTAGGTAGAAGGGTTGGCACACTTAGACTGCTATGGCTATTTAGGGGAGGTTAAGATTAGTCCAGTGGTGTGTGGTTTTTGAAAATCTATCAAATAGATGCTGAGATTTAGGCGTGTATACAATACTTGAAAACCCGGAAAAATTGGTTAATTTAATTTTTTAACAAAAACACCAAGGAAAACGATAATAGTACCATATAGTTTATTTTTGTCATGACGGTCATAACGTACACCACACCCATACTTAAATATCAAGGCCGATTCATACACTTCAATCATTTCAACAAAGAGAAAAATCGCATTAGTCTAAGGTTCTCAATCATGAGCATACATGATTCCATTTCTTAATATTCCCAGCATCACAAGCCATGTGGTGTTGTTTTGAATGGTAGATCACGACTGCTAAAATTACACCTCACAGTTCCTTCTCATGCCAAACGCTAATAAATGCACACGCGATTGAATGAGGCTGTGCAGATCGCGAGCACACGACACAGCATCAGGCACACCCGCGCCAAATTTTATTGGAATCAATTTCCTGATTATTATTCGCCTGCCGCACGATTTTGCAGTTGATAATTGCGAGAATACCAAAAGCCACAATCATGCAAGGCCATGGACGAATGTGATTATTTCCCAGCGCTCACGCCGCTTTGTTATTCAGTAATTCATCTAGTCAACCGCAAATTTAGCCAGCTACCGCAAAGGGTATCAAATGGGTTGGCGCTGATAGAAAGTAATTGTAAAAGACAATACAATGTTGGCAGACAAGATAATTTACCTGTGAGATTATTAGTCTCATCCCTGGAAATTCGGTAGCAAAACTTAATAGAAGTTTAAGAATTTATCAATTAAATGAATTTTAGAGGTAAAATCTCCTTGGGAGTCATGCAATCTCAACTAATTAAAAAAAAAATCGATAAATTAATCTTAACATTTTTCTGCCAAATCCAGAAAAAAATCGTAAATTTCATACGATAAAGTGAATTGCTTATACAACTATGCAATTTATGATCATGTCAAGGAGAAGCCATCATCCGAAAAAAATGTGCTATTGCGCGTACATCGTTTCAGCCAATTTCCTGTCGAAGTTCATCAGAGCGAATGCAGCCTCTTAGAAATAGAAATCTCATTAGTTCTGCAACAAACTGCGTGCACCCTTTACGCAAAAAACGCGCAGACTTAATAAGGTGCTTTCGGCCGGATTATCGTGCATTAAGTAGGAAAGTGCAGCATTTATTTCAAGAGCGAGATGATGATATAACTCTTGGTCGGTGTTTTATGAAGAAAAAAGCGCCAGTATTTACGTTGGAGCGTGACGGTCTCGCCTCTGGCTCGACGGACGAGCGTAAAAAGAAACACACACCATTCTTATGAAACTTTCTCTTTCAATAATCATCTAGGTGCCGGTTGGTCGTATTATTAGTTGGTGCATTTCATTCGGCCGACCTTGGTGCCATTGACTTGCATTTTCGTAAATAGGATTTTCGTCGGAAACCACGCACTTAACATTTTTCCTTGCATTGTTTGCTCGATTTCGGATGGAACGAGCGAGTTGAATTAGAATAGACGATGCGTAGTTGGATTTCTCACAAAGGGTCGTTGGCTCTTGATATTCAAGATCGCTCCCATGAACATTATAATGATGTTCTTGGTACTTCCAAACATAAATAGAAGGCAACGTATTATTGTATTCATTTTCTCAATTAAACCGGCGCATCAGGATGGGCTCTGGAATTCCTTGGCCGGTCGAATTTTTCGATCAGAGTTTTTTTTTGCGGATCCAATGACATAAAAATTGTGCAAGAGCCCTCTGCGTAGCCAATAATCTGTGAATGACAGTCTCTCACCTAATTTTACACTCGTAAGAATTAAATGACTGGTAAGTGTGGAATGTCATGGCCAAAGTGACGATTTCTTTTGTTCCAAGTGAGTGCATATTTCCGTTGGCACTGGCTAAGTAGCGTTTTAAAGACGACGGATTGCCAGGTTTTACTTGATTGCTTCGCAAAAAGTGCTCTTGGACCTTGAACACTCATTCATTTTTACTGCAATTTTTTTTCCAAATATAACTGCCAAAATTCAAGACCTCTCTAGTTTTTTTATTAATCAATTAAGTTTTATTGCCAAATGTTGCTCGGTAAATTCAATTGTAAAATTTCCCTTACACCCGAAATTGAGCAAATAATATTGTTTAGAATTGCACCGATCGGGCTGGAGAGAGATCCAAGCAAGCGTTGAGGTTACCAATTTCTTGTGCGCAATTTGAAATTAAATGTGATAGTATATTGAGCAAGGGCAATTAGTTTTAATTGTCTTTTCGATTTTTCTACAAGGCTGGACCAGGTTCTCACCCAAGTTCCTGCTTAAATGAAGCTGCGCAGTAGAATATGTGGAAACAATTAGCATCTATAACTGGAATCCATTAAAAATGATAAAAAATACGATTTTTTTTACCAACTTAAACAATTTATTTCTTAATTTCTGCTATTCAATGTTTTAATTTCGGTTCCGCTCACTGAAAAAAGGGAGCAAAAAGATGATGTCGGAGAACAATAGCAGCACGACCTTGCATCGGAAACTTAGTGAAAAGGAAATCAAACGTGGCATAAAAGAAATGAAATAAGTGGAGACTAGACTTTAGCGCGGCGCTCTTTCTGCCAACAGCAGTGACCTTAACAAACTGTTGTGAAGCGTAACAGAGCACGTAATTCATTATTTCTCTTTTTTACAAAATCGATTTAATTGCAGTCGTAAATCACCGTGGCGGAGACGTCAATTGTGCGAATGAGACGAGGAAGCAGCAATTTCGGAAAATGGGAGTGTGCGAAATTGAGAAAATATTTATGGACTCGCGTAAGCAAAGACGGCACTAATTGCTCTCACGCCGATGCTGGAATTCGCCGGCACGCAGCACGTGGTGGGTGGCTATTTCGCCTGATTTCCTACAGCCAGGCCAGGTGGGGCGGCTTTTGTAATCGGTGCGGCCGCGCCGAGGTGGTGGCCCTATAAAAGTCCTCGACTCTCAGACCCAAGCATCATTCCTCAAGGAACGCATCCAACAACCAACAACCAACATGCACGCCGCTACCGTGAGTACATTCACTGGATTTATTTTTAAGACGTTTTGAATTTACAAATTGTCTTTATTTGAAAACATAGATCCTTGCTTGTACTAAATTTAAAGCAAATTTATTCAAGACCGACTGTTTTTTCCTTTCATAAAAACAATTAAAATTTATTAATTACTATTTTCGTGTGCAACAGTTAATTAATAATTTAAATTTTAAGTCAGTTCACTTAGCTGGAAATTTTGCAACGTGAGTCAGACTCATTTGGTTTTTATTAAAATTCATCGATCAGCAATTCGCTAATTCAAATCCATTGATTTTTACGAGTCCAATCAATAATTTGAACAATATGCCAGGAATTTGTTTCCCAAATGTTAGAATCAGCTTTCAACGCTGCTTGAATTGCTGACGTAAATTGATCAAATCATAAATTGCCATTGTTCAGTTACAAATTGACCGTTTTCTCCGTCATATTAAGTGGTCAAGTTGCAGGAACCATAAATTTCTGCTTGCGCGATTTATGGTACACAATCAATACCGTGTATTATTTTATTGCCCGATCAGAGCCCGAAATTAGAGCCCAATTTGTTCGCCTATTCGCTGATTTATTGTCTCTCAAATTTGGCCAGCCGAGTCGTGCGTATTTCGCAAAAAGAAAACACAATAAATTGTCTCACCTCTCGCGTAGCAATTTTCGTGTGTGCGCACGTATAGTCGCAAGTCATGCGTGAACATTGCCTTTTATCACTCTTGATGTGCTGCAATTAGAGAAACTCTGCCTGGCTCGCTCTCGTTAACCTTCCCTAGTGGCATGCCCGACTTTGACCGCTTTGCATGCACTCAAGCAAATTTCGAGCAACGCTACTCCGATTATTTAACTCGTGAACACTTTCTTCGCGCACGACTTGTCTGTAAAATTGCATATTTGGTCGCTGCGCATTGTGATGCAAAGCTGGAACTTTTGATTTTTAAAATTAGAATTGAACTAGAGCTTACAGTCCGAAAATTAAGAAGATTTTGCGTTGCTGACTAGTTCATTGAGTGTATCTTGTGAAATTTAGCAACAGAATATCTCAATTTTACCAAATGACAGTTAAATTTCAGCTTTTTCCGAATTTATTGAAATATTGAAATTATTTTTTTTCTCTTGATTTCGATTCCTCTCGTTGCGATTTATCTGGTGGTGGGTGAATTTTGAGGAAAAATTCCCTAAATTGTGAAATAAATCGTAGTCTTTCAGTATGGAGACAATGCTTGATTAGCATGCAAACTTTTGAGTCGATTTTCTCGAAAATTTGCAGCAGTAAGCCTCTTTGAATCAATCTTTATCAATTTCTCATAATTTTTAAAACAATATTTTATTAATTTACCCCCTTGTTTGTCTATAGTTCTTCGCCCTGGGCGCCGCCCTCGTGGCTGTTGCCAACGCCGGCCTGGTGCTCGCCCCCGTGGCCTCCAACTACGCGTACCCAAAGTACAGCTTCAACTACGGCGTCAACGACCCGCACACCGGCGACCAGAAGAGCCAGTCTGAGACCCGCGACGGAGACGTCGTCAAGGGACAGTACTCGCTGGTGGAGCCCGACGGCAGCATCCGCACCGTCGACTACACCGCCGACTCCATCAACGGCTTCAACGCCGTCGTCACCAAGTCCGGACACGCCGCCCACCCCGCTCCCCTGCTCAAGGCCGCCCCCGTCGTGCACGCCCCCGTGGTGCACGCCCCCTTGGTGCATGCCCCCGTGGCCCACGCCTACCCCAGCTACCCCTACGCCGGATACGCCGCCTCCCCTCTGGCCTACTACTAAATTAATTAAAGTTCTTAATTCGCCGGCCCTTTGATCTGGCGCACTCATCATCAATGTAATATAGCCATTCTCACGCGAATGTGTGTCCATCCACACGACTATCGTGTTTTGTATGTTGTAAAAATGACACCGTCTTGTAATAAAACCTCACGAGAAAAATGAACGGTTCTTTGTTTCTGTTCTAAAGCTAGATGAAAATGCAAGTGTTCATCTTCAATATAAAACAAAACATGCATTTTTAAGCAAGTTAAATCACACTTGAAATTGTCTAAATCCCTCTATATAATTATGCCAAAATCGTCTCAAATCGGCTAAGAATGACTAAAAACCTTCTGAAATTATTTTATTTGCTCATTTTGCCATGGAACTTGGCTTCTTATATGATTTTCTATTTAAAAATAAATAATCAGTTAATCAATAATTTCGCCGTGGCAGCGACGAATCCCTAGCAACCAAATTGCCGAAAAAACACTCTGAAAACAGTTGATTATTTGGATCTAATAGTTATCTTAAAAGTTATCTTAAAATAACAGCCTTAATTCTCACTTATCCACTATCGGGCAACAAACACAAATCATTTTTTTCTAATTTTTCATGAAAATCGCGAAAATTGCGGAAATCCTGTTGATTTGCTCGATTTCATTTTCCCATGCAATCCATGTTTGGCGCTAAAAACTTCCGAACATTCTTCTCCCCTCCTCCGCAGCACAAGAGAAACGTAAATACACGCCACGCCCCTTCTATACGCCCAGTCCAAGTGTCAACAGCTGAAATTGACAGCTGCAAATGAATCAGTCTCAGTAGCGTTTGTTTTTATCGTTTTTGCAATCACTTCACCGCTGTTTACACTCTTGAAATACCCGATAATAAAATATTATCGCAATGATAGATCCAACCGAGCAGAAAATGCAGGTACAACGAAAACTTGAGCAGGTAAAACTAAAAGAATCAATTGTTTACAAGTCGGTTATATTCTCACCCAATTTTCAGGAGCTTAATAACCTGAACATCTTGAAGGACAAAGTAAACAAGAGCAACCAAATCACGACTGGAATGGTCAATATTTTGTCTTCGTTTGAAGACAGATTGGCAAAACTGGAAGCGACGATTTTGCCGGTGTACAACGAGACGCGCAACTTGCAACGCCTGCAAGAAAGTGAGAAATTAACCATTTCCTTAATAATGTTCATTTAAAAAATTATTTGCAGACATTGATTATACCATGGTGGCACTGGACAGTGTTATTGGCTACTACAGCGTCAGCCAGGAAGTGGAAGACGTGATTCGAGACGGGCCAAGATCTGCAAATGAGGGAGATTTCAAACTTGAGCCTTTTTTGGCCGCCATGAATCGGCTGCAGGTGGCAAAGGATTATTTCCAAAAGAACAACCCTCAGAGCGTTGAGTTGGATAATGTGGTAGGTGTTTCACGCCAGAATATTTGTCAAAAAATAAATAATATAATTTCAGATCTCTTTATTGACTGCTGGAGGTGATGCTTTGAACCGAGAGTTTACAGACATCCTGCACAAACACAGCAAGCACGTTTCACCCATCGTGCTTCTGGACATGGTTGGAACAGGGGAAGGTTCGCAACATCTTGGAATTAATTGGGATAATTTTGCCAACTCTGATCATGACAGACGCGTCGCTGGAAGACATGGCGCCCCCTTCACTGAACCAACTGCCTGACGAGGTGACAACAGAATTGATTCGCATCGCAGATTGGCTCTTTGTCAACAACAAGGATGAATTTATGTTTGTCTACGCCCAAATCCGGGCTAAAATTTTGTTCAAGTCTCTGCATACGCTGAAAGAACAGCAAAGGTCATCCAGCGGAGGAAGTTTGCAGTCGTACTCGCCTTTGCCTGTCAGTCAGTTTGATCATTTTTTAAATTTCCGTCCTAATTTATTATTGCAATTAGAGACACAAGCTTCAAAACCGCCTTGCAGACACTCCTGGAAAAAAGGGGGCGAGGAAGCTGCAGGCGCTTGAGAAGGCGTCAAAAATGTTTCATAAGGCCTCGCAGACATTAGGACA
This sequence comes from Cloeon dipterum, assembly GCF_949628265.1. Classification (NCBI taxonomy): domain Eukaryota; kingdom Metazoa; phylum Arthropoda; class Insecta; order Ephemeroptera; family Baetidae; genus Cloeon; species Cloeon dipterum. The sequence continues at coordinate 36,087,663 of NC_088788.1, read as the reverse complement.
GTCGACTGGACTCTCTCTTGGACCGCGTCGGTCCGGAGTTAATCTTGGTATGACTTTAATTTTTTATTATACCTTTTCAAAATTTTTGATTGATGTGTCCACGAAAGATTTGATATCGTCTGCAAATTTTCACATTTGAGACTATTTTATTTTGTTGTACAGGCGTCGAAATATCCCAGTTTGACGGAAAATTCGAGTGCTTACAAATTTGAGATTATCTTGAGTTGTAACGAAGCTAGAACATCAATCTTTGTGCTAAAACATACCTATTTAGACGGCCAACAAATTTTATGTTGGAGTTTTTTTTTAAATTAGAGTAATTTTTAAATTCGTCATTAAATTTTGAATATCTAAAAAAATGGTTGAATTAATTAGTATATAAATATTAAATAAAATGTTGCCCTGAGTGTGTATAACTTGCCTAGAAATATTCAGGACAAGGAAGCTTTAGTTTTCGAGATACAAAGTATCAAAGGTTGAAAATCGGGAATTTTTTATTTTGGCTCAATTTTTTAGAAATTTAAATTTGCATGATCGGTAGATTTTAATCCTTGGATGATGCTAGGGGTCACTCCTGAGGTCAGACAAGACCATCAGAACAAGTGAGAAATCGAACCCTGGCGTCAGGGTAGCCCCCGAGTGATCAATTTCGATAATTCACATGTGTAGCCACTTAACCGACACCTGACGGGCTCTGTTTTGGTTCCATCTTCTAACTTTGTACATCTTTGGAACGGCCATGTTGGGAGCTTTAGAATATGTCCTCTGAAAGGCATCAGGGTGCTCAAGAAACACCCTAGCGTTCCTAAAATCTCGTCCCCGAGCACCCTGATGGCTTCCAAAGGGTAAAATTGCATATATTCTGAAATCTCTCGACTAAGCCCTTCCAACGGTGGGTAAATCTTGCAATTTGAACCAATACAGAGCCCGTCAGGTGTCGTTAAAGTGGCCATTTAGTAATATCGACCGCTCGAGGGCTACCCTGACGCCAGGATTCAATTTCCCACCTGTCCACACGCCTTTAGTTATTTAAATTACCTCTTTTCCCTATCATAGAAGTGAGAGAAGACGTGGTCGACGAGCAAGAAATGGAGAATTACCTGGTCTGCGTGATGGCCCTGCAGAAACTGCTGCTGAGCGAGAGGGCTCTGATGACCGGAATCATTCCTCTGGCACACCATCCCAAGGTTTTTGAGGTCATAATGCAAGAATCCATGGACATGGTAGTGCAGGACGGAGAAAACATCGCGACCAGGGCAAAGAGGTGCATCAGCAGGAAAGACTTCGGCGCTGTCCTCGTTGTCTATCCAATTCTGAAAAATCTGCTCAACATGCGACCCGAGTTCGAGAAAACATTCGAGGGATGCGATTTGAATGTGCGCTCCAAATTCACCACCATTCTCAACACCCTTCACGCCACTGTGAGTTTTGTTGTTGCTGGGACTGAAGTTGGAACTATTTTAAACATTTTATTTCAGGGAGCCAAAGCGCTAGAGGAGTTCATAGAAAATGTTCACGGAGACTCCAGCTCCCAACTGCCAAGTGATGGAACAGTGCACGAACTGACAAGCAACGTTCTCATGTTCCTGGAGCAGCTAACTGACTACACTGAAACAATTGGCGGCATCCTGGCTCAAGATCCAGCTTACATGCACACACTTGCAGCCGCACCTGGTAGACAAGAAAAAAACAGAACCCTGCTTGGAATTTATATAAGTAAGCAAGATTTATCTATTTCTTTAACCTAATTTTGAAAGGCAGGGTCACTGCGTTTCGACTCGTCCTAACCTCCCCTAGTTAGCCAAATCAGTATCATCCCCTTCAAACCCTTTTCAACCCTATCAAAAGGGGAAGAAATGCATTTTTCGCATATTACTGAAAGCAAATAATCCACTTGAACGTGCAAGCAATTAAAAAATGGCTCAGATTCAATCTAATCAATCATCCCTTAATCTCACCCCTAGATTGCAAGTGCTAAGGGGTTCCAATAATTGAAAATTGCATTTTTTTTCTACAAAATTTAAAATTTTTTACTCATTCTCTTGCTCTTTTCTATTTGACGAAACTTTCAAAAGGAAAAAAATACAACACATTCTACTCTGTCGTTCAAGTTGAGACCATTTTTTCCAGAAAAAGTTCTTGCCCAGCTGAACCACACGCTGGTGAGCAAGAGCGAAGCCTACACCGATCTTGGCCTGCGTGCCATTTTCCGGTTGAACAACAACCAGTACGTGCTGAGCTCGTTGCAAAGGTCCGGTCTCCTCGATCTTGTCAAGAACTCAGTGCCTGATTTCGAGAACAACTACCACGAAATGATCAGCGACAATAAAACTGCATACGCTAATAAGTGAGTTGAATCCACAAAGCCTAAGTGGCCTCGGTTAACTTTGGTCTGTTTCAGTTGGTCCAGGGTTTTGAACCACATTAACATTGGAGAGGAGGTGCTTGCTGTGCAGATGGGCGGAAAAATGCGGGACAAGGATAGAAATACGGTCAAAGAGAAATTCGCTGTAGGTTGAGTGCTGCTCTTTAAAGGAAATGCGGTATAATTATCCATTCTCAGGGCTTCAACAAAGACATAGAGGAAATGTCGAAGCAACAAAGAGGATATTCCATTCCAGATGACGATGTGAGGCAAGCGCTGATCGTCGACAATATCGAAATGATTCTTCCGAAATACAAAATGTTCTACAACAAGTATGCCGCGAAAACTATCATAATTTGTGCAGCTTAATCATATTTTAAAATTAGGTACAGCCACCTGCCGTTCACCAAGAACAAGGAAAAGTACATCAAGTACACGCCTCAGCAAGTTCAAGACATGCTTGAAAGGTTCTTTGATTTGGCTGCGTAGAAACACAAACATGTCCATGTAAGAATTTCTATTTATTTAAACACTGATACACTTGAAGTGATAATGGCTGTACAGACACTCTCATCATGTTAAATCTTATTGTTAATTTATGGCAGAAATTTTAAGTACATTTAGCGCTACCCTAATAATGTTTCAAAATAAAAATCACATTAATATTTACCTTAGAAATGTCCATAAATTAATGTCCACTACATCAAAGTTCTTGGATGATTGGATAAATAGGTGATACTGGGGGGTGTGGTTAGGGTGTACAACTGGCCTGATTACGTTTTGGGCAAACTGAAATCGACCGACATGGCAGTATTCTTGCAATCCTGAATGCAACTTTATTTTCATTTTATTTTTGACCGCAGGATCACAATCAGAATTGCTAACAGGAAAGAAGGATGCATATTTACACATATATAAGAAGAAGATAATAAATATAATATACGTAGAACAAATGCAAATATGACACAAAGCACATCCACAACTGCTAATAGTTTACATCATGCCCGTTCAAGAAGCTTCTTGTCAGTTCATGATAAATTGTCTCTGAGCAATCCACGTATAATGCTAATTAAAACATCCAGTTGAAAGGTGGAATAGAGTAAAATAAAATAAAAGTCTTCAGTTTCTGCATGCATTGCTCTCTAATTGTAGAACACCCACATAAAGTTCACCATTCAGCAAATGATCAGGTCACAATTAGCACTTGAGGAAAGTGTTCTAACCAAAGGATGTTTTTTTTGTTCTGTCCGACACAATTATATAAATGTGAAAAACAATTTGCGCCTCGCGACGGCGACTGCCGTCGAGCGAGTGCGACATTATTTCCAAAGAGCAGAGGTGACGTGAAAAGGGACGAGCATTTTACTTGCAAGTGTGAATATCTAGCGTGCGGCTACAAGTGCGACATTCCACACTGCAACACCAATGGAATTTGCAGTCGCATCTCTCGCGAATGGTCGTCTTTTGGGTGTTGTAGCCTCGACCGCAGCACAGCAGGTTGCACCCGTCCAGGCCGTGCGACGTTCGGTTGCAAGGGCGCCCGTAAGTGCCTGCCAAGGTTAAACGGAATTTAATAACCTAATTACATCTCTACGCAATTACTCAAGTACTCGCAATTGCTTGAAATCATCGTCGTATAGGGTTACCAATTTTTAAAAGTCAAATTTTGTCATTGAGTCGAAATTTTTAGCCAGCTCTATTTATATTTAGCAGAGATTTTAATCGATTTTTCTTTATCTAAACAATTGATAACCTCAGTATCTCATCTCACTGAATGAAATTTAAGAAATAAGAAGTGTTTTGGATTCCTCTCGGCGAGCCCAATTGAATGAGCACCAAGTTTGATGTCCTAGGTCAAGGTCAAAGGTCACTTCTGTTAATTGTATCCTCTAATTCAAATTTTGGTAATGAGCTCAAGATTTGGGATTTTTGAAAATGCGCTTCAGTTTCCCTAGAACTTGTGGGAAAATTTAAAATTGGCATTATCTTCTTTTTTCAAGAAATTGTACTCGACAACTCGAAAAACACGAATTATATTCAACTGTTTTGAGTTTTGCAAATTTTCCCAGCTCCAAATCTCTGGTTCTAACCATCAGAATTGAAAAATAACCACTCGTCTAGACCTCCCCTGACCATCTGAAGGGTGTAGGGGTGCTTACCCTCCACCCCCAAGTTGATACATTTGAAAGAGATGAAATAAGAAGCTCAGAAAGTAAATTTTTGCTATTACAATGTATGCAGTGGGTTAAAAAGGGTGGGGGTAAGCACCCCCTAAACCCTTCAGCTAGTCAGGGGAGCTCGGTCGAGCCGAGTCTAACGGTGGGTAGTTTTTGCAATTCTGATCGTTAGAACCCGAGATTTTGGAGTTGCAAATATTTGCAAAACGTGAAAAAGTAGAAAAAATCGTGTTTTTAAGTTTTGAAATGTAATTTTTCGAAAAGAAAAGGAAAATCCACTTTTTAACTTTCCTAATTTTCATAAAACTTCATACATGTCCTGGAATAACTCTACAACTCATTTCCAAATTTTAAAAAAACAAAATTAACAGTAGTGACCTTTTGATCTTGACCTAGGACATCTTATTTGGTGTTATAGTTCGATTGGGCACGGCGAGAGGAATCCGAATCACACGTTATTTTTGAAATCATGCACCATGGAAAGAGAAGTCATATAGTTTTTCAAAACTGACCAGCTAATATAAAATTGAATTTTAAGGTTTACCACTTACTAGTGCAAATATTTTAAATTTAAAAATGAGCTTGCAGCAAACCAAAAACGCATTTTGTATTGTTTATCTTGCATGTGAAATTGAAAATGAAGCTCACGCCTGGCCTCAGAGCTATAAGTTAGCAAATTGCTGGCATTATGACTAATTTTAAGAGCACGCGCTTCACCGAGAGCGTGCGAGAGGATATCTTGACAGAAAATCTGCAAACAGCTTCTCTCGGTATATTCTCCGCAAGCCCATAAATGGCCTGAAAAGACTGCATGATGCAATGCGAAAACGATGCGAATCTTTGACTACACCATTATTATTTCTCGCGTCTTCAACACGTCCAGTGTTGGCAGGCAGCAGCCGGCGCACACCGATCGGCGCAATATCATAAATAGTCGCGAGATAAGTGTGCTTCACGTACCCATGGATCCGAGTGCCAGATTCTTGACACAATAGTTGGGCGACTCGGACAGGTAGAGAAGATCATTTGCAGTTGGCATGTTGAATCTTGGGTCTTTGATCTGCAAACGCCCACGTTTGTTCACCCGAACCTCGGTGGCACCGTCGTACTTGTCTTTCAAGTAGTCACCTGAAACGAAAGAAAAAAAACCCCGTCTTATACAATGTAAATACGCTCGAGTTCATGTTTAAATTGCTCTTAAGGAAATTTCATTTCACTCTTGTCAAATCCGGTGAATGAAAATTGGATTGCGGCCGCTTAATCCTGATTATTCCCTTCAGTCAGTAGCTCACTTAATTATAATTTTGACAAATTCACTTAACCGTAAGTGCCACACGATAAAATTTATTGTGGCGTGGACGGCTGAATAAGGAAACTAGTTGGACACTTTGACTTGATTTGCATCAAAAGGAAAACGACGCGCGCGCACGGGAACGAAAGCAGGTAATTTATTCAGAGGATAATGCCGAGTGAATGCAAATTAAAAGTTAAATATAAATTATCCCGAGAGCCTAATCGCGTATGATACGCGTGGAACCCGATATCCTTCCCTGTGCAAATTCAAATGGCCTGCATGCGTAGGAGCGGTAAAGGATACACCTCTCTCTCTCTCTCTTTCTCTCTCTCTAGCCTATAATAAGAGAGTAGTTTGTCATTTTTACGTACGCAATCCCAGCAAATAGCTGATGCTATCGCGCCTTTATCCTTTGAGTGCTTTACCGGATTGCCTTGGTGGCAAAAAGTGACCGCACAGGCCAATTTGGAGGCTGATGTATCAATTTAATGCGCGCAAATTAATATGCAAATCGAAATCTCTCTCGCGCTAAGTCACAATGAATCGCTTTTACTGAACGACTATAGTCGCCGTGGGAGTCTGATCAAGGAACCGATCGCATTGAGTGGCGAGAATTGAAAAGGAATTATCGCCAGTCCGATTTTGCAGCCGACTGCGCAATTTACAGGTTTTTAATTGCCTATTTCTTATAAGCTGTTTATTCTCACAACCATTTATTCACATCATTTATTCCAACCAATTGGAGATGTGCGAATGAATAAATGAATGCAAAAAATTACCCAGTATAAACGTGAAATTCTGCAAAAAAATTGATATCAATTGAATAATCTTGATAGGCAGTAGATTTAATTTAGTATTTTAGCTAAAACAATAGGAAATAATTATTTTTTACAAAAACCAGATGAGTCTGACCCAGGCTGCAAAATTACCAGCCAAATGACTGACCTGACATTTTTGTTATATAATAGAATCTGTTGTACACAAATAGGTGTTTAATGAACAAATTGATTTAATTATTTTTTACATAGGCGCGGGAGATTTTTTTATTTTCAGCTTGAAAAAAATGTCTTAGATCAGTGAATAGAATTGGAATGAGGTCATACAATAGTGTTTTAATTGAGAAATAAGGTAATTTGGAGCGAGTTTTGAGTAATTTAATACGCCCTGTGAAAGCACATGCTTGGTAGCACATCTTTGCAACCGGGGGTTGAATGTGGTGGGGTATAACACCCCCTAAACCCATTAGCACGGCAGGGGAAGTCGAGACGATGGGTAGTTTTTGAAATTCTGATGGTTAGAACCCGAGATTTGGAGTTTAAAAATTTGCAAAAACCAAAAAAGTCGAAAAATTCGTGATTTTTTTAGTTTTGAAACCCAAAACTAACCACAATGAAATTTTTACACATATCCTTATACAACTTTCTAGCTCATTTTCAAAATTCCTGAGCTCATTTACAAAATTTAAAAACCAAAATTAACCTTTGATCTTGGCCTAGGCCTAGGCAATCAAATTAGGTGTCAGTTCGATCGGGCTTGTTGGGACAAATCTAATGCATGCCCCAAAAAGTTTCCAGTAACACCCGTCGTTTTTTTAAATGCAGTAACGATGTTTTGGTTCAAATTTCGTCATTTTTATCCTCCGACTCGTGACATTTCGTCACTTTTCACTCTCATTTCCAATTCTATCATATGAATAGTGATTTTTTTCGCATCTTAAACCAGCGACGAATTGCAAAGAAAAAAACTCTCATTGTCTGGTGCGCCGTAAGCCGCAACAACTACTACATAATATGTTGCAGCCACAAGGAGATCCACCTGAATGAGCTTTCACGTGCGGCCCCCAAGTTTGACGAGCGGTTTTCATTCGCACTATAGTAAGTAGGCAACAGCGAGCTTTTAGCAACCTGATATATAAGCAGCTTTGCTCGACATTATGTCGAACACAATATTTTATAAGACCCCCCGAGGTTTTGAATAAGGAGGGTGAGCCCGACGACGCGCGTTCGCAGAATCGAAACCATCTCAGCAGCCTGCTCTACGAGAGAAACAATCACGCGAGATAATTATTCCAAGATAGATGATGCGTGAAACGCAGACGACGTTTGAGAAATCGAACACAAGTTTGCTGATTTTGCCAACAAAAAAATGGATGGTAATTTTTGGCACGACATGGGCGGGTCGGCCGAAAATGACGAGATCGGTCATGCGTGCATAAAGAAAGACTCTCGTTTAGCTGAAAAACCTCTCCGCAATCTCTGACAATCTGCTTGACAATGCGTTCGATTGGAAATTTAATTGAAAACCGCAAAGCGCTGGGAAAATATTCGTTTCGCATGGAATGAAGGATGGATTCAAATTAAATTAAATTGCTAATGGTATGCAATTTAGCGAGAGAATGCCATTTGCTCCACCCTCTTAGCTAAACGCTTCAAGGCAATCTCTCGCCATCTAATCACGCTACAAAATTCAAGACAATTTATTACAAAACGGTTATTGTGTTGTTTTACGTGCACTCCTGACCGCAGAAATGTGATTTGGAGAGCTCACAGATTATAGTTTTCTTACAAAAGGTATCAAAATTAGTTACTTTTTCTAAATTGGAATTATTGTTGCTTTGCTACTAACGTTGCCCAACAACAACAACAAATTATTGTGAATCGGCTTAATGTCATCGATAACTTGATCCGCGAGGCTGTTTGCCATGCGTTAAATATTATGGGTATCAGTATCACATCAAATAACTCTGAAATAGAAAGTTAGCTAACGAAGGCGCCGAGATTAATATTATTATTGGTACGCGTAATTACGCTTGAGCATAATGTATAAGAGTGCACCTGCTTTTGTAACCCGATATCCGAGGAGGCGTGGTCGCCGCACAGATTAGCACCTTGGCAATTTGGGGCTTTCTCCTAAGCCAAGACGGACCACCCGGGCTCGGAAATCAACTTTCTGCATTTTTCATATTGATGAATGCTAATTAAATGTCAAAATAAATGGATTTCAGTTCAAACAGGGAGTGATTCTGGTTTTACAATGAACTCGTTCGTGGCCATTAACTGCTTTGTTTATGAGAGATCTACAAAAATATACTGTCTCTCCATGCCGCAAGATTTAATTTCAAAGAGCGCGTCGAAAATTAATATTTGAATATCACGTTTCTCCGGAGAAAACAACCAGCAGTTGCAAAACACGCGATAGTTTCAGCTTACAAATTACGATCTTGCCCCTGGACTAAATAATTATCAATCAAGCGGGTAATTAATAACAAAGTTGCGCAAACGATAATTGCCAAAATATGCAAATGAGCGCGGGAGACATTTCCTGCACTTGCGGTTGTGTCCGATTTTCAGTTTGCTGGCAAATACGCGCCACGAGGCAGGACGCGAGGAGCGAATGGCGCAAGTCCAGTTAATACACCTGATGCAGTTGCTTTTTATTGTAACAAACTCGCATGCATCGTGATAAGATCTATTTATCATAAATGCAGCGACGGAAAACGCCACTCGTCATATCAGGCAGGCAATTATCGCATTTCTACATCTGGCAGGTGTTTTCTCGCAGAGCTCTCTCTACATTTCCCATATTTGCCATTAACATTCTCCGAGGCTGCGTCGTGGCATTTGTAAATGCGTGTGAGTGGACATTATTTGTGTGACAAGTGCTCTTTTTGAAGGTCTAAAGCATTTGTGTTGTTATTATATACTCACCGATTTCTCTGAAAGGTGCGATTTGGTGCCAGCATGTGATTAGACTGCACGACCCGGACACTCCGTGACATTTACAAGTCACTTTCGTCTTTTTAATCACGGCCTGAAACAGATAAGATCGTTATAAAAATATTGTATCGATAATTTTAGTGGATTTGCATTGAAAGAGAGGTTATTTCCAAGTGAAGACTGAAATAATTTAGACTTTTGGGAATTTCTTGTACCGTAACTTCCCCCACTTTATAAAATCGTCGACAGTTGAGATTAATTGAAGGCTCCGAGCCATATCAATGGGATTTTTCAATATTTATTTATAGCCGCGATGAGTGGCACAAATTATTCCATTTTTGCCAATATTGTCAGCACCAAATCTCGGGTTCCAACTGTCAGAATCGCAAAAACTGCACACCATTCGACTCATCTAAACCTCCCCTAGATATCAGTAGGGTTTTTAGGGTGATCTACCCTCATCCCACTTCCACCCCATGCATTGCAGATTGCAGAAATGATAGAAATTCGTTGCTTTTTGAAATTTCAGAATCTTATTCACTGATCACGACTCGCTTTTTGAGTTAAAATCTACCCCCAAACTACCCTCTTTATAGAGAGTGAAAATGTATGAAATATAATATAAATGCCACAAGCAGACATTTCTTCGCCATTTTACTAATCAATTTTTCCTCCTGAGATAGAACAAAGACAAATTGGAGTTGGTCGGCGATCATATCACCCCCGAAACCCATCGGCTATCTAGGGGAGGTTTAGACGAGTCTAACATGTAGATGTACAGACTCTACGCACATGTTATAATTTAAAAAAATGCCTAAAACCTTCTACACTGATTAAATTGCACGTGGGTTTCAAATTATCTGGGAAACAAATAAAAATTTCGGACAGTTAATTTGAACCAATGCCAACAAAAATTATCGCAAAATAGGATCTGTGTTATTAAAATAGAGTTTCCATTGTTAGCTTTGCGAAAGAGCGGATTAAATGAAAAAGCTGATCGGGCAAATGCTGGGCAAAGGGGCGAGCTGTTTGGAGTGTGTTGGTTCTACACACTCACGCAATCAATTATAAGCAAAAATAAATCCAACGCACGCATCGCAATTAAAGCGGCTAGGCGTGCAGATTCGGCGGCGGGGTTCATCCACCTCCGCACTGCCTCTGCTGTCAGCACTTATTCAAACGAGCGCGGTTGCGCATCAAACACGCGCGCTCTCCAAGTCTCTCCGGGGACTGCAATGCATGGTTCGTCGTGTTTGCTCAGCCAGGATTAAATGTATTAATTAGTAGTGCCTTATATTTGTACAGCAATAACGCTGATGAGCCGGCTCGCTGGGCCGTGTACCGCCAATTTACAGCAGCCGACTCGCTGACTGCCGCTGACGAGCCGGGGATTAATAAAACCGATGAAATGCAAATATTTGACGCTGCGGCCGCGTGTGCCTCAGTCTGTCTGTCCGACCGACCCACGGTGCTTTATGGATTGCTAAATTATTCAAGCTCGACGCAAATCCTGCGGATTGGCCGATTTTGCGCTCTCAGCACTCAGCACAAGACAAGCCAAAAGAAGATTATTACCAATCAACGTACGTCGTGGGTTGCGAATTATTAATGTGGCTTTAATGAAAATCAGACAACGTGAAAATGTTAACAAATATGGATCAGCTAAACGGAAAACATTGCTCAAATTGATATGAAACGATAATTATGGGCATATCCTGAGCATCCTGATAGCTTTCAATGGGTAAAATTGAACATATTCGGAAAGCTCTCGACTTGGTCAATCCAACGGTGTGCAAATTTTGCAAATTAGGAAAAAATTAAAGAGTTTTTCTAGACATTCAAAATTTAGCAACAACATTATTCAAATTTGGAAAGTTCCAAATAAATTTTTGCACAAGTAAAAGTTGTAGGCTGTCTAAAAAGGCGTCTTTTGGCACAAAGTTTGATGATTTTGCTTCATTAGAACTCGAGATAATCTCAAATTTGTAAGCTTCGAGGGGCTGACCTTCCGGGATAACGGCATCACATACTAAATAATTAAAATGGTGCTAAAAAAAAAGTAGGAAAATGTATCAAATTTCGCTTGGAATCAACCAAAAGTCGAATATTGCTATAAGCTCTGGTCAGTTGCGTCAGTGAAAGGAAAAAGGTTGCGTATGTTTGATATTTTATATCGATGATTGCTATTTTAGTGAAATGCGGTTTTTCCTTGTTGCATTAAAAACAATTACAGTATTGTGTGCAAATAATTCACTACAGCAGTTTGCAAAATTTCCAGCAGATCTTTGATAAGAATAATTTGATTGGTAATAAAATGCATGATTTCAACGCGCAACACTGGTGAGCAATTTGAAACCAATATTTAGAGAGGAAAAATTGCGTCAGCAGGAATTCAGTCGGCCATAACTTATAATGACTTTAATCAGAGGCAAAATCAAAGCAAATTTTCCTCAGCTGCAGGATGCAATCTGTGGACTTCCAAAGATGGCAAAATCAAATTTCGTGACGCTCTAATTTCACGCTGCTTTGCGCAGCATCTCTTTCTTCTCGTGCCGCGCGCACAGCTTTCAATCAAACCGGAATTCAGCCTCCGCCGCGCATACATACGATAATGAACTGGTCATGCACGAAATGACATGGACCAAAAAGGTCATACTCACTCTGCGGCCGGCCTCGTTGTTGTGCAGGTTCATCAGTTGGCGGCCCTGTTCCCTGCTGCCTCTTTTGTGGGTCTTCTCGCGCTCTCGCACGTCCACGAATCCTTGCGTGAACCTGCCAGACAGACATCGCGTGCGATTAACCCTTTTGTCCGCCGGGAGTCTTGTTTCGCAGGTGCAAAATACGAAAAAAAAGATCGGTAACTGATGCATGTACGACACGGACACCACACCCGCCACTCCTCGCAAGGTACGGAGGTGGTTGCACGCGAAAAAAGGCTGGTAAAAAGGAATGTCTTGTACCTGAGATTCTTTATCATTTAAATTCCGATGAGAAAATCGGTATGGTTCTCGTTTGCGAGATTATGGGCGCTCTAGTGGCTTCCAAAGGGTGAAAATGCACATTTTCTAAAAGCTCTTGACTTGGTTGTTCTAGTGGTGTGCTGATCTTGAAACTTGAACCAATATAGAGCCTTTCAGGCGTCGGCAAAGTATAGTCCTTATATTGATTGAGAGTTGCGCGGATTAGCGGACCGACGCGCGTTCGCCCTGCGCAGATCCACGTCCTTTTCCCATGTTAAATGAGTTTTCGTGTCAAAATTACTGAAGCTATCCGCATCTCAATTGATGTCAAACGAAAGTGCACGAGTTGACCTACAACATAAGTCGAAACCATGACTGCGGGAAAGAAAACAACCGAGAAATTCGCGTTCGAAAAGAAAGCTACAGCTGGAGTAGGCAACAGTAGAGACATCTGCTCACAGCAAGAGTAGTGAAGCACACGCAGTTCGAGCAGTCACGTGACTCAATCTCGCTATCTCATTGGCCAAGGGCAGGCACGCATCTCTCTTGTTTCACCCTTCCACTACCTCAAAGCAGTTAAGTGCGTACATCTTAGCCAATGAGATGGCGGGATTGAGTCACGTGACTGACTGAACTGCGTGAGCTTCACTGCTCTTGCTCGGTTAGAGCAGATGTCTCCACTGTCGCCTACTCCAGCTGTAGCTTTCTTCCCAGACAAAAAGGGGCACTTTTCGAACACTGATTTCTCGGTTGTTTTATTGGCCCCGGTCATGGTTCCGAATTATGTTGTAGATCAACTCGTGCTCCTTCTTTTGACTCCAATTGAGACGTGGAAGGCTTCAGTAATTTTGACACAGAGCCGCTAATGAAAACTCATTTAATATGGGAAAAGATAGGGACGGGGATCTGCGAAGGGCGTGTCGGTCCGCTAATATGCGCGACTCTCAATATAAGGACTCTACGGCAAAGTGTTCACACATGGGAATCGAATGATTAAGATCGCTTGAGGGCTACCCTGACGCCAGGGTTCGATTTCGTACCTTATCTGACCTAAATATCAACCGATCGCGCAATTTTTGTTTCGTTAGTTTCATTAAAATTCACCTGAACTAAAAAATTCCCGTTTCTCAACTTCTGAACCTCTGCATCTCGTTCCGTGTTTCTAGCCTGTTCATCTTTATAACTATTTTCCCTGTCCACAGCAGCTGGTTTGCATCCAAAGCGATTTTGATTGACAAACATTGACTCATGGCACACAATTAGACACAGATTTTGTTGCGAGAGAATCGGATACTCACTTGTAACCATACTCGAGGTTGTCGCCGCAGCCGCCCCAAATCCAGTCCCTGCGCAGGTCGCGCGGCCGCCTGGCCCTGGAGCAGCCGCAGGAGGAAAGGGAGCCGTCCCTGCAGGCCCTGGCCACCGAGTGCACCACCCCGGCGGCGCCGACCGCGTGCGTGAAGGCTGCTTCTCTGCTCGCTGCGAACACAACAAAAGCAATTTTGCAATTTACCAAATTGGCTGGGCATCAGGGTGACAATTACGATGCTAATTGAAGCAAAAAGGGGCCAAATTACACTAGTCAAAAGAAGATTTTACGACGGTAATAATTTGTAATCATTATTTTAGCGCTTGGGTGTGAACCTCGGGCGCAAATTCGTTCGGCAAACTCACGGGTGGTCGCATGATTTTTCTCTCGATTTAGGAGAGATGGACTGAAAAAGTTGTGGCTTAAAAACGGTCATCATCATCAATCGAGAACGTGACACAGAATTTCAGTTCCCTTTTTCGGACTGTCCGGCGCCATTAGCGACGAGAGATCGAGCAGCACACGCGGTGCGCGCATTTACGCAATTAGCAGCGGTGTATCATTAAAAGGCAAAATGCGCGAGCTTATGTTAATAACAGAGCGCTTCGTCAATGTAATTTTAGAGGGAAAACAGCCAATCGTAAATTTAGTCGAATCTTACAAATTGCTCTATCAACCAAGTCCTAAATGCAGATCGTCACCAACATTTCGGTTTACTTTCCTCGTTTTTCTTCCAAGGGCAAAGTGATTCAGAGAGCTATTAGTTTAATTTTTTAAGCAATTACTAAATAAAATATGTTCTACACAGAATTTCCTCATAATCAGGATCGGAAGATTTGATGCAGATGAAGGTTTAGTTTTATTAAATCTTTTTAACGGTGAGAGCAGCACCTGCAATTCACACCTTTTTGTGTCAGCAAGGTTTTATTTCTAAATGCCAATTAACACCTTGACGGCTCTTCAACGTATTTACTCACTCACTCACTCACTCAGCCTTTTATTTCGCACGAGCGTGCAAAGAAATATTCGCTATCATTAAAGGACTCGTGGGAGATAAGTCCAAGTTAAAGGTAGTGCGAAAAACAAACAGGCTGCTCGGCGGGCTGAGAGTCAATAAACAGGCGCACTGTTTTCATTCACATAATGAGGTGTCAATACTTTAATGAACGTCGAGCTCAGATACATACACACGAGTTGTGATTCATGGGTGGACCACATTCTGCCCGCCGAGGAAAGTGAAAAGGGCCGAACGAGACAGGCAATTATTATAGGTGGAAATTCGGGTTTATTCGATTTAATAGTACAACGGAGGGAATTTTAGAGTAAAAGATTGATTAAAAATTTAAATGCCTCAATGCGAATGATAGCTTCCATGTTAGTGGATAATTTCAGGAGAAAATATTCTGCGGAGAGCGACTGTCACGGACTTCCCTGGAAAACAAACTACCGTTCTGCTCGCAGACCCTCAACAGCGCGCGAAATTAAATTAAAAGAGCAGCAGGCTGGATGATTTATCGACGTCGCATTTGAATTTTAATTAATGCTCAGATAATTATCTTGAGCATGTTTGCAGCAATAAGTCAAAGTGTGTCAAAATTCCAGCGCCCGTATAAATTGACCTGTCAGGGACCACCGACAAGAAGTTGAGAAATTTGTAGCGTTTCGACCCAAACAGATGCGTATCGATGTTAAAAATTGTAGTAAAAACAGAGCAGAGAGCAGGTGAAATTGGGACCGGGCGAACGGAATTTTGTTCCTTGTCATATCACCTGACGCTCTTCTCGCACATAAATCTGGATTATTGGCCATAAATTCACCCATCAAAGCGAACGAGGGTAGTTTATTTTCCGCAGAAACGAACGCAGGCCTTTTGAAAAAGAAAGCTCTCCAGCGGTTTTAATTAAGTTGTTCACTCCCGTCGCGTGAGATTTTTACATGGCCATAATTTTTCGTAGGAGGAAGCTTCCAAATTTCGTTAGAAAGCTTCACACTATATATTTTGTTTGAGGGAATTTCTATGTAGCTCAGTTAACGCTGCGTAATCACAACCAAATATTAAATAAAGTATAGAGCTTTTACTGGTCAACATTGAAGAATATTTTAAATCAAGACCGAGGAATAGTTAAAATTCAGATTTTTCCAAATTTCTCGAAAACCTAAATGATATTTTCGCTTGATTTCCATCCCTATTTTTGAAATCTATCCAGAGGTGTACGAATTTTGAGGAAAAATCCATAAATTGTGAAATAAATCGTGGTTTTACAGTAGAGAGACAATGCTTATAATTAGCATGCAAACGTTTTAGCAGATTTTCTCAAAAATTTAAACGCCAACCTGAGATTGACTGATGTTAAATATAAAAATTAAATTTAGTACTGAGAATGAAGCCACTCTACGTCAATCCAGCCAATGTCCAATCCCCGAATTTTAATTAATTTTGTCTGTCAAATGCATTTCGTTAACCAACAGTCGCGAAAAGGTTCGCACGTACCAAACAAATTTCCACGGTTTCTCATTACATCACTGCTTAACATAAAAGGATAAAAGTAATTACACATTGTCTTTTTGTCGGACAAAAAAGCTGGCTTAATCTTCCGAAGCTCAATCAGTCAGTCTGCTTGATATAAAATAATTTTCGGCGGCGCGGGCATGCTGCGGCTCCGTCAGGCCCGGCAGTAAGAAAAATCCAGCCGCGCCATCAATAATGCCGCGCGCGCGGCACACCCAGGGATTTACCTTCGCTCTCTGTGTGCTGTTTGCGTATTAATACATATAAATGACGTTTGAAAGTTGCGAATCGCGAACGTACGCACGCACTCAGCCGCTTGATGCAATATCACCATAGAATCAGCCTATCAGCAGCTCCTGATTTATTTGAGGCCAAACACAAGCAGTCGTTTCTTTGTTCCCGCAGCCAGCTGAATGACCGCTTTGTTTTCACAACACTCTCTGCGCTTAAATGCAAATTGAAAGTACTTTTGCATGTAAATTTCACGAATAATCTCCGCGTTAAGATGCAATTTTGAAATTTATTGCTCGGAATCCACCAATTTTCGAATCTTGCTTCACTCTCAATCTGGTTGGTGTTAAAAATGGCTCTTCCCGGCCGACAATTAGTCTGCATCCCTCGGCTCGATTAGCATAAGGAGGTGCAGCCGTCGATATATCAATCAATTGGATGTCCGTTTTCTAATTAAATAAACAGCCTGGGCGGATGATGAAGTGTCGTGAAGGAACTGGACCTTTTTCGTGGCGTCGGGCGCCGCGGGCGAAAAGCAGTGCAGCCCACGAGACTGGAATTTTAACTTGTTTCGAGGATTATTTCGGAGGTCGGCGCGAATTCGAGTGCTTATTCCTCTTATCATCTTGAGCGTGATTAATTGCGTTCCTGTGTTTCCATCCCGCTCTTCCACCTTCGCACACATTCTAGAAAGGACTGTTTGTTTTGAGAAGCTGTCAACCGAGTTGTAAAATTTAATCTGGACATTAAGACTGACGTTTATTGTGTAATGGACACCGACAAATTATTGAGACACCCAGTGGGAGGATTTAAAGGACACATACAAGACTGGCTGAATGAACTCTCATTTTAATGGGTTCCAAAAGTCTTATTTCGAAATGTACGCCTTTGTTTTGCCAGCGGAGTAATTACGATGTTATACGTGTTCTGGATTAAAAGTGGATTGATACAGGGTGACAGTTGAAAATTCGATAAAAGATTTGTTCTACAATTCGCAATAATCAAAAAAGAACCTTGCTGCAGTAAAAATTCGAATTTTCTCCAAAATTTCCAGCGCTTGACCACATTTTCTTGGCAGATTTCGATTCGCCTCGTCGAGATCTGTCCAACAGCGTTGTAGGGAAACTCTTTGTTGTGAAATAAAATAGGATTTCAAGTAGGGAGACAGTCCTCACCATTTGAAAAGCATGCTAACTTTGCTAAAAAAATTACCCTGCGAAAATTAGATCAATTTTGACTTCATCTGAATTTTCATCGGCGACAAAGATTTTCCAGGGTTTCGCAGTAACAATCCTTTTTAACAAAATTTTAGACATTTAACGCTATTTACCTTTCAAATCAATTTTATTAATTGTGAAATGCAGCGTTCCGACGAGAGACGAGACTGCCCAAAACCAAATTACGCCCTGGCGCCAGACTTAACAGGTGCATTTGTTTTGATTTATGTTTTCAAACCCATGATTACTTCTAAGCGGGTACTCGCACCCTCTTATTTTGGTTCCTCACGCTTTAAATAAATATTTATATCAGGGCTGAAGATGCAGATAGGATTAAAATATGCGTCGGGAAGGAAAATTTGCATAAATGCCTAGGCTCTATAATTTATTGCATTTCGGGATTTATTCGTTTGAGATGTTAATTGTTACGGCAGAGGCTGCGAGCGTGTTAATTGAACGGGTGCGAAAGAGACGAATAAGCCTTATCCTTCCGACACAGGTGAACAAAACACGGCTATTAATCAGCGGATTATAGCCGCTCTGAATTGATTTCAACAGAGGCAAAAGGTGCTCTATTGTGCGTGCCCCTTTTCACAGGCTGATTTATCTCGGCGGAGACCAACTGCGATCGTTTTTCTCTTTCCGAATGTGCAAACCTCTCTTGAGAGGCATTTAAAGCGTTTGCTATATCTGCGCATGAAAAAGGCTCCAAAAGAACGCAAAAATTCCAGCATTTGGGAAATAAGTTTTTTTTTAATTTTTAACTCTTAAAATGCAGACTTAAATTTTTAGCATAATTGAAGGAATTTTGATCAGAGGGAGATTGGACTCACCAATATTGTGGATGGGGCCCATGACGGACGCGTCCTGGAAAGTGCTGCAGTTCCAGCGGTGGTCCCGGAACTGCCACTGGCACTCGGCGATTCCGGCCCTGGCCCCGCGACCCACCCACGGCATGTGGTCCAGGTACAGCTGACAGAGTTTCCTTTGTCCCGCTGACAGTCCAACCACATTTGCACATAATGGCGTGTCGCCACCGCCGTTCAACGGGCCGACCACTTCGGCTTCGGGCTCCACCAGGTTCCTGGAACAAATAATGTTTCATTGGAAAATGTTAATTGTTGCAAATTATTGCGGTCGAGCAGTGAGTGCATGGAATACCACAAGTGGAGACACGCAAGTAGCTTTAAATTTAAAGCCACGGAAACTCATCATAACGTGTATATTTTAAAAACCTTGGAATTTAATTGAAGGCCCCTGTATTTTATTATTATCATCATCATCAGCAAATTGGTTTTCCGCTTTTCCAATGAACATTCCATAAGGGAAACGATTTACCGAGGCAATGTGTGCATAATTACGTCGTGTGGAATTCGGGATGGCGCAAGGCCAACCAGGGAATGTGTCCAGGGAGCATTCCTGCATGCAGAGAGTGACGACCGTCGATTGGCATGCAGCTTTTGCAAAGCTGAATAATATGCCAGCACCCTCTCGCACCCAGGCTTTGACACTATCAGAATTTGACAAATTTAACCTTAAAATAACAAAATTATCGATTCCACGTTTGATATTTTATTATTACATAAATTGCATATTTATTTTTTCCAATAAAAATTTTTTCAGTGATTTTTATCATTTTTAATTTCGTAAATTTCTAATGCGGCTCTTGTATGCATGTTCTTGCATATTTTTTTTATTCTGTAAATGATTTGATATAAATCAGTACGTCTGTTTCTAATTTTGATTGACGTTAACAATATAAAAATATAATATTTCCATGTTTACCCAATGTCCACCGGTAAAACAATATTTTAATTTTTCAACAATTTAAGAAAACAAATTTAAAGACTTCTGTTCATTTATTTCGGGTTTTACGGGGTGTTTTGGTGAATTTTGAGTATGCAACAACTCATTTATAAAGTTAAAGTATGCGTTCAACTCCTCTCGGTAAGCCCGATCGAATGAACACCATATTTGAGGTCATCAGTCTAGGGTCATTTTCAAACATTTACGGGTGTTTTTTTGGATTTGAAGACCAGCGCTATATTTTAAAAATCCGAAACTCCCTTCAAAAGTGGTCTTAGGGTACGTGTGAACTTGTGTAAAAATTTGAAGGTGTTGCTCAGCTTCGTTTTCGAGAAATTCAATTTTTATTTTAGAAAAACACATATTTTTCGAATTGTTTCAAATGTTGTGAGCGCCATATCTTGGGTTCTAAGGGTCAGAAATGTTAAAACTGAACACCGTTCGACTCGGCTTAACCTCCCCTGTTGAGCTAAATGGTTTTTGAGGTGCTCAACCCTCACCTCTCAACCCCTATTGGCCATAATTTCATCCCCCGCTTCGAAAAGTGAATTCCGGATTTTGAATTTTTACAAGGGTAGTAATTAAAACAGGACGATTCAACACATTTTTTAATTGGAGGACGCATTTAGCACAATTTTTGACAGCGCGAGCATGGCTCCTGGTGTTCTGAGCTAGAAATTGATCCCGCTGTGATCTATTCAGGCGGCGCTGCAGGTTTTTATAGGCCTGCTTCGCTCGGTATCAGCTCGAGATCTGCGGCACACAGATATACCTGCATAATTTTTAATTGCCCGTTAAGGTCACAACCGGTCAGCACGCGGAACAAAATTCACCTTTCCCCATTTGGAATGTCGCCGGCCGCCGATGTGGGTTATATGCAGATCGATTTGATGCGTAAGTGTATAATTCTCATTGCACAATTTAACCGACTGGCCAGAATTTCGTTCGCCAGCCGCAGACAGACGTGCTTATTTCATCTGGCCGTGAATAAATAATTTTCTCTTGCGCGCGCGGCAACACAATAATAATAATTTATCCCGGTTCCAAAGGCACACACACACACAATAAACTATAAGGTATCAATAAATCTGCGAATAAATCACACGCGAGAGCGCTCATTGCACGAACATGTGAATAGAATACGTACATATATACACATTTGCTTTGGTGCACAGTTTGTATGTAAGATGTTGGTTGATGCGGAATTTCAGGCAGCGATCGCCGCCGACGATAAGCTACAATCCGCTCTCCGCGATACCATAAATAAAACGCGCTCTCGGCGCGCGAGAGCAAACTTAAAATAATATAATATAAAATATTTCGGCCCACCGGCAAGAGAATTCATCAAGGGAAAGAAAGGCCTTCGCCGCGTTTATCACTATCGACGCGCTTATTGTTCGAGAAAGGTTCCGCCGTATTTATTAATATTAATGGTATAATAAGCGGCAGTAACCGTTGCGCAGCCAGGTGAGAAAAGATGAGCCGCGCGCGATTTAGAATAAATCGCATTATTTCCGCTTGGCAGCATTGCAAATTCTGAGCATGTTTAGCACACTACTTGATAAATTAGTTACTGTACTTAATCTCCTTTGCAGCTTTTTAGCGTATAACTGTACGTCTTTTGCTATTCGACAACTCAGGTTCAAGTAGAGCTTCACACGCCAACAATGAAGAGCATTTTGCGCTGTTTACTATAGCAAGTAGTCAATTGAGCTTTTAGTTTGTTAAATTTAGCAACTGTTTTTCTCTGCAATCAGGACCAAGGAATGGTTCAATTTCAAATTTTGATTAACTTCTTGAATAATGAAATAATTTTTCACTTGTTTTCCATTCCTTTCGTCGCGATATATCCAATGATGTGTGAAAAATTGCCTGAATTGTGAAAAAATCGTGATTTTACAGTAGGGAGACAATGCTTGCTTTGCGTGCAAATGATTTATAAAAAATAGCTTTTTCCTCATTTTTAGATAGCAAAAGGATTTTTTCAAAAAAATTCTTTGCTTTGATAGTTATTAATATGTATAAATACCGCGATCATTTTCCCCTTAAATATTGACAAATATAATTTTTGAAGTTTAAACAATTTCTCTTCGTGTGAGGCAATTCATTTTTCTTTTAATAATCTTTCGTTAGGTCTGGAATTGTATAAAACACCCGCTTGTTCACCTCGTCTGAAATTTCAATTACTGTTTATTGTAGTAAGAGCTTACCATAAATCACTAGTTGCTGGCGTCTTTTAAACTCTTTCACAGCGACAACGGCATGTTCCGATACTTATATGCGGCCTTCATATAAGCGCACAATATATCAAGCGCGCGTATATACGCTTGTAAGAAAACATCCTCTGGGTGTCTCCAAATATTTTGACAGCGAATTATTTGTTATAAGGAAGCACTGCTATATCACACAATATCATCTCCTCGAGTGTTGAGATGCAATTGCAGCAAATATGTATGCTGCTTTGAAAAATGCGCCCGACACTCGGCAAAATAAATAACATGCATCATCGGCATGAATTATTGGTATTTTTGCCGCTCTCCCTGAGCCAACACGTCACCGTGTTTGTTTTGCCGGCTGCACCTCGGCAGGCGAAGCAATAATGCTTGCGTGTTGCATATTAATTGTCTCTTTCAACAGCAATACGGGCAGCAACACATAAATATGTAATGCATTTTTAATTGTGGCAAGAAGATGTTTATCTCTGTGATTTGTCTCGCTGCTACAATGGAATGCGACTTTACATATTGTGCTATTTATCTTTGCTATAAACGCTGGCGTTCGCGTAAAAATGATTTTACGACGCAGAATGAAGTCATTCGCAACTACAGTAAAAATTTAGATTTATTAAAACTCTGTTTAGTTAAAATACAAACGTATGCAACTTAAATTCATCCTCATTGTGGATTAAACTTCAAGTAGTGGTGTCTACACAATACTTATGAATTACAAAAATTTGTTCCTTTCAAATTTGAATGTCTTTAATTTGTCTCAAGCGCAGTTCAAACATGGCGGCGATTGGGGAACCGTGAATTCTGAGGAGAAAGAAGTGGGCAGTGGAGGGGAGCAGGTGGGCGAAAGAACAATCTCTCGTCCCCCCTCCACTCGCAACGACACAGGCAAAGAGTGCAATTTCTCCGCCTTAACAATGCTGCTCTAGAAAAATTGAAAATAAATTTTTGTAAGTGCCCAAGGCCACTAAACTTGCGCGTCTCATACGAAATTGATTAATCAAAATGATAGAGTGTGATAGGAGTGAATGAAGTCGTGTTCGAGGTCCACGATGGTGTTTTCATCCGTGCGATCATCTTTCACCTTTCACGCTGCAATCTTTCACGAACTTGAATTTACGACTTGTAAATTGCGCTGGGTGTGTTAAGAGGACCAGTGCAGGTGCAGGTGAGGTGCTCCTCTCTGCTTTCAGACGGCACTCTCAACCCTGGCTATCAAACTGTGCCGCAACCTTCACCTTCCCTCACCTTTAGCCAGTCGATTTGACAGTAAAAACGCTTCTTTACGACGACCGCATTTTCTGGGCAGGCATTTTCTAATTATTGAGTAATTATTGCTCGTAAATAAGAAGCGGCGAATGCGAGAGAGGCGAGAGGAGCATCATCGCTCATGCAAAATGTGACAACATGTCGACTTTTGTGCGAAAGAAGAAAGTGTTTGAATGTTGCCGCTTGAAATTTATACACAACTAGTTGCGATTCGGCCGACGTGTCTCGTATAATGCGCGGATTTATTGCTTTAAAATAGAAATGTGTCAAAACTGAGCAAAACATGCCAAATTCCGAGGCGATCATAAAGCTTAACTGATCAAAAGGGAAATTTAAAGAAGCATCACTCAAACGTAATTTATGCTCTTGTCCCTCTTGTCAAATTTGGAGAAACATAAAAATATATGTTGGAAATCCATCCTTGTTGCCAAATAAGTTCTTGAGAATATACGCAAATTATCCGGAGGCAAAAAATAAAGAGCTTCTCACCATAATTTTATAAAAGGAAAAAATAATTCAAAATCAGGAAGTTATAATTATTTCTGTCTGGAACAACTAATAGGAGGAGATAAATTTTCATTAGTTCAAAAGCCGTCAGGGAATCTTTCGCGCAAACACAAATCAATTAATTACGTCTGATTCCGTGGCTCTTCACCACGCTGGGTATTTTTGTCGTGCATGACGCTGCATTTCCAATCGCACGACTCGAACGTGAGACAGTTAATTTACCTCTCTGGCTGACTGAAAAAGTGATACTCCATCAAAGCGCATGAGGACATCGGATAGAGCGTGGATAATACTTTCGATATTTCATTTCTTTCTCTTCGATTTCAACCCGGAGCTTGACGGTCGCGCAGTTATTGCTTTTTAATTAATGATTGCACAAGGAAACGGGGACTGGCCGTTTGTCTTTGATGTTTGCAATGAAGATTGATGAAAATTTGAAAGGATTTCTCTCGATTGTTGAAAACGACGCGATTGGCACGACTCGAGCAATTCGTGGGAGGACATGTCGGATCGCGCTGAAAGGTTCGTTGAAAACAAATGATTGTGTATTCAAAAAGCATTCACGATTCTGCCCTTATTTTCATCTTGAGAGCAATCAACGACAGAAAAATAACAGACTAATGAAGCTATTTAATTTAATTATATAGCGAAGGAATCTGATGTCCACGTTAATGAATGCCTTACGTCCACAAATGTAGATGTTTACGTCGCACCAAGACAAGTTCTGGGTGTATAATTAAATTTTAACCAAAACAAATACTTAGTATTCCCGTTTTTGTCATTCCGTCAGCCGTGTTGATTGATGTATTTCAGCCATAATTGAGAATGAAATCGATTGTGCTCGGGGCGTGCTCAGCATTAGAAATTCTCCTCGAAGAAAAATCGAAGCAAATATCGCAAATACACGTGACAAATGACAGTAAAACGTGTTATTGCTTTCACCATTGAATTCTCAAATATGGAAATACTCCCTTTCAAACGGAGGCACTTGCAGCAGCAGCAGCAGCAGCAGCAGCGATTTTCAAATCAGATATGCGAGGAAATCGAAATAAAACTGAATGGACCGTGATGGCGAGTGAGTGTTGTAAATCGTTGTTGCACACACAATGAGGATTCCAGCCAAGCGGCCAATAAAGCAGTTTGCTTGGCGCGGAGGGTAATTCCATTGCGTGTCGAACACCATAAAAGGCGGACCATTGCACATACAAAACACGCATAGGACATAATTGTCTCCATTATTGAGTGCATTCATTACTCTTTGTGTGTGTGCATCAATTGCTCCTCTCACAATCAGGGGAACGAAAGCAACAGTACATTGCAACTCCGTATTGCCGTGCCTCGTTCGTGCAGGATTGGTTGCAAGAGGTATTTTTTAATTTGTTTTCTTGTGCCAGATTTCTGAAATTGGCGCATTTGAATTAGGACTGGAATGCACGAATTTTAACATCAATATTTTCGTTGAGGTAAAGACCGAAAAATTTGTGCCCGTCACTTTTGTGACCAAGCAGTGAGAAATACGAGTCTGCCGCTTGAACTGACCATAAATTGCGAGTTTTTATTTCACTCCAGCGCGACTTCTTGTGTAAAATAGAAGTTGGGAAAGCGGCGGCGGTGGCGGCACCTGGTAATTTGTCGTCATCCAGAGGTCGGGCCAGCCAAAAAGGTCACGCCGCTGCCCACCTTTTGTGCGCTCACAGGAAATATTTAACGAAGAGCGCGTAAAGCACCGCGCGCGCATACACGCACACTCTGTCTGTGCTTGTGCAAATTCGCATTGTTTATTCAAGCCCCATTGTATTAATTGTTTGATTTCTGCCGCTGTAATGTATTCGAAAAATATGCCGTCCGCGGATAAATTATAGCCCGAGATAAAGCTCGGCAGGACGAAGAAAAGGAGCTCTCTCGGGATTTGTGAGCGAGTGTGTGCATATGATACAACGTGTAATCAACATTAATATTTATGGCAGCGGTTTGATATTGTGCTTTGCTGGATGCGAGTGAGCCAGTTTCTTCTCTCTCTCTCTCTCTCTCTGGCTCGGTCGCCGCGTCGTTGCGGGCAACATCAAAATGCAGATCTCTGAAATGGCACACCTGTAATTAAATTAGAATGCGAGCGATCGCAGATTGTGCCGCCGGTCGAGGAAAGCTGTGGTGGCTCGTCCTTCTGCGTCTCTCGCCGCTTAATAGATTTGTCAGGCTCTTTGCGCAGATCACATCAATTAGTCGCACTACTTGTTGAGTCAATTTTGCAATTATTATTGCGGACACGTTTTGCATTTGAGAAAGCTGCTTTTATCCACCTAGTTTCTCAATTTTCAGACTTTATAGATTTTTGCCAAAATTTACACACAAAGGACCATGATTTTTACTACTAACCCCTTGGTCGATCAAACCCTGCTCAGCGCAGTTAAAAAAGAAACAAAGGTGCGTATTGCGATTTATCTTGATTTGAGAGGAAACCATTCCAGCATGCATTGTTCACATGCAAACAAAACAAACAAACAAAAGTCGCCGTGTATGGATATATCTTGCGGCTGCCCATCAATTTTCCCAACACTTCCCCAGCTCCAGCTGCCTCGTGCGCTCCAGGAAGAGAAAAGCGCGCGGGTTCACGACCAATATGTTGAACAGAGCTACTGCAGCAGAAGCCGCAGCCTGAATACACACGATTTGCTGCTGATCTCTCCAACTGCCATTATTACTCGCAAATTACTCCGACCAAGGCAGAGCGAAAAAAGTACATGCAACCTCCTGACTCATGCTCAACATTGCCCATGCAGCGAAATGAGCACGCACAAGCTTTTTTCTTCTGCAGGCGGCACACCATATTACGTAGAACAGATGAGGGCTGTGCGAAACTGTGGAGTTTTCCTGGCACGAATTAATTTCATCTTTAAACTTCAGGGTAAGAGAAACCAATAAAATAAATAAATTATTCCTAAGTCCATTAAGGCATTCTTCGTGGTGTCAATAAATCAATAGGGGATATTTGAGAATTTTGGAGATGTCAGAGATGACAAAGATGGTTTATTTAGTGAATCGAAATGCTTAAGTAGCTCAACGGGCTGGCAGCAGGCGCCACTAGCTGGTTTACACACCTTTCAAGCGGCTTTAGGGACAAATTTCTTGTGTTTCAATGAAAAGACCTCGGTGAAGGGAGGCGAAAAGACGGCCAAATTGGGCTCAAGCTCCTCTGCAGCCACTCGGGCCCTATGTCATCCGCTCGGTGGTTTTCGGACGCGGTGTCTTAATTCCATTACTAATCCTAACCGAACTTCCCCTAATAAAGCTTAAATAACTAATTCAATTTGAAAACTGTAGTTTTGCCAACTGGGAGTGCTGATTCTATTCGTATTCCGTGTTCAAGACACCTGTTTAGCACATCCCTCTCATTCGCGCAGGCAGACACAAAGCAGAGAAAGAAAGCAAGCACACACATCATGAGGAGGGAATAAAAAATCAAGCAGCGCCAGAGAATCTGAGACCGATTGTGTCGGCCAAATTGCTGCACGAATGTGTGTTAGTAATAAAATTCCTGCCAATTATTGTTGCCGACGAGCAGCAGCGTTCGTTTCTAGAAGCGAATTGGCCCACGGCGAAATTCATTCATCTGGCTAATGTGCAAAAGTACACCACAGGTGCATGCACTCTCGAATTGGCCAAGCCGCTTGTGCTCCACAGGTGGCCACCTTTCACACAATTCATAATAATGCTGTTGCGCCAAATAAATCCTTGGGAACATACGCGCACGGCGGCTCCAGATTCTTTCTTTTCGCCGTGTGTAGTGCGCCCAGGTCGTTTCGGCTATAGTGTTTATTACGCGCGGCCGTGAACGGCCACCGACGTAATTACGGATACCTTTGTGCACCGAGCGGAGGATCGCTTTTCTTCTCTGGAAACGGCCCTTCGACATGTAAAACTGCAAGGCCGCCCCGCGCGAAGTTTCGCAGTATGAAATAACAATAAAAAAACTGGAAATTTGAAGGTTGCATCTGCATCGTGGGCAGACCCCAAAGTGTTATGAGGTAATATGTCGAAATTAATTTAAATTGAGGTTCAGCTTAATAAGTCTGTGTACTGTGTGGTGCACACACGATATTTGGGTCTGAGTGGCCGCAGAGGAGCTTGGGCCATCTTTTTGCCTCCCTGCACAGAGGAATTTTCTTGAAAAGCCAGAAATTGGTCCCTAAAGCCACTAGAAAGGTGCGAAAGCTAGCAAGTGGCGCCTCCTACCAGCCCCTTGGGCTACGTCAGCATTTCAAGTTATTAAACGATTTACCTATTGCCATGTCTCTGATATGCTCAAATATCTCCCATTGCTTTGACACTCCTGAGAATGCCTCAACATTGTGAGCCGACCATTGGAAATTGGTTCTTTCACCAATTAAAAAACACCATCGATTTTGGGCAATGAAAATTAACAAAACTCATCATTCAATTTCTATGTATTGCATGTGAGCGCCATTGCAGTCAGAGAATGCGAGAGTTGATTGTTAATTAGCTTTTATATATATTGAATGGCAAACATAGAATCTTTTCAATTTGTCTTTTCGAAATGTCGCTACTGAATCTGCTTTTCAAGAGTTTGCGGCAATATTTGTGAAAGTCTCATTATCTCCATGAGCTATTGTATCAGTTCAAGAATGATGTTTCAACTTCTGTGCGCATCTTGCAGCTGCACTTGAAGTGAATTATTTATTGTGCACTTAGCTGCCAATGATGAGCTGATTTAATTGATTTTATTTGCTTCAACACCGTTTTATTGCTCATTTCCAGCGCTGCTTGTGCATAAAGAACCAATAAATCGTTTTTTATCCGTTGAGTAATTTAAATAATTACCTCTGCTTGCATGCAAATGACTGCTGTCTTTGAGAAACCGGTACCGGTCTCTCGCACACGGCGTCTTTTGAGCCGCAAAATCATGTTTAGTGTGTGTGTGTGTGTGCCTTATGCAAAGCTGCTGCACACGACGCCATAATGTGGGGAGTTGAACATTTATGATCTCATATTTCCTCTCTTTGTAAGCGATCGGCTTGTAATTTGTGCTGTCGAAGCTTGTTTGATTGGCAGCGGAACAAATGCAAAATTGTGTGTCTTACGCGTATAAGGTCTATATATCAAATTCACGTTCGCTTTGCTGCTGTGCTCAGATTGAGGCTTACTGTGGAGCAATTTTAGTTCGTTAATAAATATCAAACTCAAAATAAAAGCTTGTGCTTTAAAGAGGATGGTGCAAAATCCTGGGAAATGCTTGTTGCCAATACATGAACTACTCATCCCTTAGGATTCAGTTGAAGCCAAAATTGACTGTACATTTTTTTAGAAAAAATGTTGCAAATGCTTTTCAAATGGTGAGGATACTGTCTCCTTACTTGAAATCCTATCCTACTTCACAATAAAGAGTTTCCCTAAAAGGTTGTTGGACAGATCTCGACGAGAGGAATCGAAATCTGTCAAAAGAATGTGATCAAGTGTTGTAAATTTTGGAGATAGTTTGAAAATTTTGAATTTTTACTGTAGCAAGGTCCATTTTTGAATAGAACAAATTGTTTACTGTTCAACTTCAAATAGCTGCTGCGATGCAGCAGCTGAATGAGCACCAGCCGTCAATTCGTCTTGAATTGGCCGGACTTGTAATGTTTTTTCCAATAAATATGATATTCTTTCAACTGTCACCCTGTATCGATCCACTTTAAAAATACAAAAATACATTTTTATTAATAGTTTTTGGAAATCTGTAAATCAATATATATTGTATGAGGAAGAGGACAACAGGGACGACTTTTTGAAGTCAACTACGCAGAAGAGTCAATAATATTTACTACCTGATAGAGCACCTGCTCTGTGATTCAGTAATTCAATGTTTGTTGCTTCTGGACAGCAGTCAA
This sequence comes from Cloeon dipterum, assembly GCF_949628265.1. NCBI lineage: Eukaryota > Metazoa > Arthropoda > Insecta > Ephemeroptera > Baetidae > Cloeon > Cloeon dipterum. The sequence goes on along the minus strand of NC_088788.1, from coordinate 36,058,187 downwards.
ACCTTAACAATTGTGTTTCTCATCCCAGTTCAATGCATCCCTGTTTTGTAAAAATTGCCGTGAAATTCGCTCCATCATCAACAACAGTTTGTAGATCACACATCAATCAAATAATTCTCGAATGCAGTGTCCTGCGAGATCCGCTTTTCAATGCTGATAGGTGTGATGAAGGATTTTTCCACCTGGGATACACTTTGCTTTTAATCGACATAAAGGACGCGGCTTTGAAACCGGAGCGAACGCACTGGTCTGAAAATAAAAAAGCACAGCGTCACCACCGAAGTTCCAATTTCAACGTCGCCCCTTTTGAAACGCTTCCAGTAAATAAGCGGCTCCCTCAATTGTCATTAATTGTCACCGCGAGCAGAGAACCGCATTCCACTTGATGCACCTGTTGGTCGGACGACAGAGAGGCAATTTATTTCTCATTGGCCACCGCACGGTTTTTCACATTTTCCTGCTCTTTCCAGAGCTATTTTGTGGTCTCATTATTTCTCGATTATACGCGCCAAGAAAGTTTCCTCCGAAGGGGTCCGTCAGCATCATCATCATCGTCGTCGTGAAATCAAGGTCCTCGCCACGGTAATTTATAAGAATCCCGGCGTTTCCCACAGAATTCGGCCTCTTTGAAGTGCTTTATTACATTATGCGCGTGGTGGCCATTTCTTTTTATTATTCAACAAGTGCAATCGGCCGTATGTGTGTGTGATGCTTTTAGAATCCACGTCGATTGTTCAGTGAAAGTCAGTCGTCGGATCGAAAAAGAGGAGCGAACGGGTGACGTCAGCCGTGTTGATATAAATTTTAACACCTCTTGATATTATCCCCATTGTGCGCGATAGAGCCAGTTCACGCTGCCGGATAATTTATGGCCACACGGCATTGCAATGGCTTCTGTGGTTTTGTTATTTTGCTCCAGCGGCCAGACGTAATTTATACCTTTTGATTTAGGGACCTGCTCTGTGTATGCGCGAAAATGTGTAACACCGCTGGCTTTGATTTTTAAAAAAATGGCATACATTGCATCATGCGCGGCATTAAAAGGCTGTTAATCCAGAAATATTTGATTAATTCCCAGGCTGGAATGTGGGTTATGATTGCCAACTGCGCTGCGGCCTCAGATGCGATGTTCTGCGTTGAGAAATTAGCTCGCACGCACTTGACAATAAATATTATCGCTCTCGGGAAACTCAATCCACTTGAATTTCTAGCGTGACATTTCATTTTATCGCCTCTTTTTATAATTGCTCCACTTTTTGCCCGGCGCAGCCCGCGGCTTGCCTGCGAGTCGCGGCTAGGCAATTATTTATTAACTCTCTGTCGAGTAGATAATGTCCTGTACAAGTAAAACGCTGTTAAAAAACACAACAAGCACTACCACGGTGCGTATATAATGACTGTGAGAATGCTGCTTTCTTATTCGGTGTGCGTAGAAGCTGTAGTGGAAATGAATCGCTTTAAAAAAAAAAATGTAAACCAATAACAACCTCAAGCACATAATTCTAGCGATGCAGAGTCTGAACATATATTCAGATTAAATAGCTACAATCCAAAATATTGAGAATCCTTTTTTACTTTTCTTGAAATTCTATCTAAAAATTAGGACTTCTGGATCGCTGTTTAAAATTATTGAGAATATCAGCTCAAAAGTAAAATCAAGCACTGTCTCCCTACTGTAAATCCACGATATTTTTTGCAATTTACGAAATTGTACCTCAAAATTCGCACACCGTTGGATAGATTGCAACTAAAGGGTTCAAAATCAAGCGAAAAAATTGGCAAAATAAAAAATTTCACGGTTCCTTGGCCCGGATTTGAAAAATAAACTGTTGGTAAATTTCACAAATGAACTACTTGCCATATTCAACAATGCAAAATGTCCTTAATTGTTCACCCTGCCTGTGAGACTCCACTTTAAATTAATAATATATTGGTTGCTCTTTAGTAAAATGTAGAGAGCGAAATAATGAAATTTCGTAGGGGTCTGCAGTTCACTGCTAAGGCAAATTGGTTTAGAAAGTCTTGGCCGAAATTGTGGCGCTGCTACATTACCGACTGACAATGAGCATGGTGATCGTTTCGAACGGAGCGCGCGCGCACCGATCTCATTATCCACGATTCTTGCAATTAGCGGGGCCAATTGTTTCGGTAGTTGATACATTCGAATGCATGATTGATGCCCGGTGCAGCTCGAAACAATGCGATTAGCTCATTCGATTGTGTCTTTGGGTGGTCTGGCCGCGCAGCGATGCCGATAAAACTCTCACCGCGCGCGTATTATTAGGCAAAGAAATCGCGAGAGTGCAGCGCATATTTTATCTACGAACACAAACACATGCAAATTTTCCTTGCTCTCCTCCTTTCAGGCCAGAGCCAATCTACATTTCTCGGGCGCAACAAGTTATTAAAGTGAGAAAGACACCTCTATCAAAAAATCCAGGCTCGCCGCTTTTACGACCTATAAAAATGGAAGCTCAGCTCGCCGATTTGCATATTTCTCGCGCTTCACGATCTTTTGGTGTGTGTGCTTTAATGCTTTTGCCATATTCACATCAGCCGCGCTCACGTCGTGCGAGCAATAAATCAATTAAATGGCGATCGGTGCCGCTTCAAAGGGATCAGCTCGCTTTATTTTATGTACGCCGATAATTAGCTGCTGCGCAATTTATGCCCTTGGATCGAATTTCAGCTTGTTGACAAATGAGAATTTATGCGCGGAATAGCATGAAATCTCCGAGCTGAGGTTTTAGTTGAAATAAAATGAATTTAAAAAAAAATCAGCTCTGTGTATATAGTAAACCTTATCATACATTTCCAGGTGAAATAATTTAGCTGGTCTAATGGTTTCTAAGAATTTTCTATGGTGAAGTGTTCCACCTGCACAAAACACAATAAAACAAAATTTTCTTCTCTGCTTCGTCTTGACAGAGATCAGCGATGGCAAAATGTGATAACATCGTTTATAGTTGTCCTTGTTGGAAACTTTGACATGAACACAACGGCCTTTTAGACGAAAGTGCTGGGATTCGAATTAGGCAATGCGTCTTGAGATACGTTATTTTCGTTAATTCGGTTTGACTACCAGATCAAGCGGAAAGGAAATTTATGTGGAATAAGGACTGCGGGCTACATTTTTCAACAGCTTCCTCCGAACCATGCATAATTTGCGCTGAGTACGAAAATATTTGAAAATAAACAGGCTTGTAAACTTGAGAGGATTCCGTTCGCTCCTCACCTAATTTATGAACTGACTAATTAGAATTTTAACCGAGGAATAATTCAATTCCAATGCGCGCCTTTCTTTCAGCGTCAGCATTCCGACGTCAATTGCACAAAGGCAATTTATCTTGTTTTTGGAAGTAAATACACAGTCGAAAAGCTGCAAGCCGATAAATCACGGCCGCTCGAAAACAATAAATCTCGCTTTCTTTATCTGCGCGCGTCGCAATTAATAACATTATTAGCAATAAACGTGCCTCATCATTCAAATGAAAAGAGCGGCGTTTCGCAAGCAAATCCGTGCGCGGCGGCCTTCGAGACGCAAAACTCTTTGTCGACGCGGTGGAAAGTTCGATCAAAAACGCACGCCGACACCTCTAACTTTTTATTTTGCTGCTGCGACCGGTTGATTGAGTGACTTTTGACTTGGAAACGGACGCATTTACACTTTGAGCGACAATCGCGTATAGAAAGAAACCTTGGGGCACGCCGCCGCTGCCGCCGCCGCAGCGCAGCCACGCTGCCAGCAGATTTAATTTTCATTCTTTTTCGAGTGAAAGGCGGCACTGCCAAATTTATTCCTCACGACTGCTGCATGCTCTTTTGAAAAGGGGCAGGCAATATTCGCGGTGTCAACACTTAATTAAATCCATGTTACAGCTAATTTACCTAGCCTTACTTTTGAAAGCAGCCAACTCCCGACTTCCACAACAGGCGTGAATTGGACCGTCAAAAAGTCTTTTCACGTTCGCCGCCCCTCTGCAAATTGTTTCCATCTCGATCTCAAGTATCTATATGCCGGTTTGGAAATCAGTTCAGCGTTTTTAATTTAATCCTTTCGTGAAACTTTTCGATTTGATACACATTGGGAATTTTGTGTCGTTACAGTTTCAATTGATTTTTTTCCCCAAGAGAAACGAAGCTGCTTCGTCTATATCATAATACTCGACTGCCGTTGGACGTATTTAATATTAATAATCAGTGAACAGCAGTAAGACATTGACGTTTAAAGTCAGGCGCAACTAATGCGGCCGCCAGCGGTGACCTTAATTTTCGCCTTAATTGATTCTCTCCGTAGCAACCTCTGAACTGCCTCTGAATAATTACCGGCTGCTCTCAATGAATAGAAGTTGCATCCGACTTAAACAACAGTTTTAAAGACCGTCTTTTGACGACGTTTCTAAGCACACCAGTCGATTCTTGAGGGTCGAATAAGGTAGAGTGGATATTTTTCCGACCAAATAGTCCAGCGCGACGTGCGAACTTTTTTCCCGCCAAAACAATAGGAATGCGAGAAGTGCGCATGCGTCAGAGCTGACTGTATCTGACGAAGAAGTCATTCGTACAGGCAGTCTCTCTGCAAGTGCTCAAACCAGCTCTCACGCATGCGCACTTCTCGCATTCAAATTGTTTTGGTGGGGAAAAAGTTCGTACGTCACGCTGGACTTTTTGGACGGAAAAAATATCCATGTTACCTAATTCGACCCTCAAGAATCGATTGGTGTGCTCAGAAACTTCGTCAAAGACGGTCTTTAAACAATTTACAAACATCTGAAGAGTTTTTAGTTGTAATCTGTTGGTATTCATGATATCTCTTGTTCGTCACGAATGCTCCATATTAGAGGCTGAGCAAAATGCAGAAATCGCGATAAGCGTGCTCTCTGGCTCAGGTGCGCGCCAAAATTCAATAGACCGGCGGCTGATACACATCAAGTAGCCGAGTCAGCGTTTTCGCGTCTGATTGAAAAAATCACGCGCATCGAGAACGTGGCTTTTTGTCGGAAAAGAGAGATGATGTATCCTTGCGGCAGACTCAAGTTAATTTAGACCTAAACCCGGCTAACAAGCCGGCGAGCTCGGAATCCTTTGTTCGGCCCCACCATATGTGGCTCCCACTGAATAAATAAAAATAAAATGGAAAACAAATCTCCGATGACGCCCATAATAAATTTTGGTATCTCGTCCGCTCTGAGTGTACTGGGCAGGGAGACACACGCGCTCCCAACAATGATTTGATGACTAATCGACCGTTTGACTTGCGATTACGCTAATTAGCCTGCATGAATATCAGCCGCGGAGGAGAGAAGAAGAGGTGTTAAATTCGCAATCTGCGTGACCTCTGGGCCGAGCCAGCAGCTTATCTGATCTGTAAATACAGACACCTTTTCTTTCTCTTGTGTAACTCTCTCCGCGCGGCGTGTGAGACATTAGCCCGGCGTACTACATCAATAATCACGATATTACTATTTCGGTTCTAGCACGCTGTGGGGCATTTGAAAACAACGGCTGGTGGAATTCAATCCTGATCCAAAACAATTGGACAAAATTCCACGTGTTCATTCATTTGGTTGCCAATCAAACGTCCAAACACAAACAAAAAACGAAGTAAATAAATTAAAGGAGAGCTTTACAGTTTACAGGCCAACAACTAAGAACATTTTGCATTGTTGACTATATGTTTGCGAAATCAGGACCGAGGAACAGTCGAATTTCAGATCAAACCAAATTTCTCGAGAAATAATTAAAAGATTTTTCCCCTGATTTCGATAAGTCTAATTTAGAAAATTCCCTAAATTTGTGAATTAAATCGTGCTCACCGCTTGATTCTCACGTGGCAAAAAGTATACAAACGAAACTATCAAATGAAGCAAAATAGCCCTATCTATATTTTTAAAATAAAAGTGCAACTTTTAATTTTTGTCCAAAGAGCTTGTAGATCTCAATGTTTACGACTCCTTTGTTTTTCTCGAATCGTAAAAAGCAAATTATATCACAGTAAGTAATAAAAAAAATCGTGCAACTAATATCCACGGCCCCGCTGAGAACAATACAGGCTTTTGAATGTCACACCCACTCACCGACAAATAAAGAATAATGCCTAGACGCGCATTCCTCGCTGCTGCGATCGTGTGCATAAAAAATATTTGTGGCCCGTGATTTAATCTGCGGGTGTTGAAACTGTAACAAGCGGCACGAATAGAACTGCCTTGTTTTGCAATTTAAATTAATTTGGCGGCCAAATTAAAATTTAATCAGCGCTTCCTAGCGAGTCGAAGGATTATATATTATATAGCTGCGCGCTCGCGCGTGTGTGTGTTTCGACAAAGCAAAAAGGGCACTTGTTTATCTGCGGGAATTAATGAGCAGCGCTATTTCATTCTTTTTAATCCCAGAATAAGGAGACGACGTGTCCCGTGTGGCAACAGAAAGCAGGGACAGGTTTTGACCATCAACGCAAAAAGCTCTGAAAATAAATGCCGATGCCGTCTTTATTTCTTTTTAACGCGGTCTTGATTATAATGAATTAGCTTTTGATGCTCAAATGTGGTGTGTGGGCGGTCAAAAATCTGCGGATCAACAGGTTCTCCGGCAAAGGTCGGGGCTGCGCAGTAAAAACTCGGCAGCTGGATGGGATTTTTTTACAAAAAAAAATTCCACCATTTTCCGGGCCATTTAATATTTCAATCCCAGCATTTATCGGAGAGCCCAATCGACCCCCCAGAAAGTGCATGGTTTTTGTACTCACATCCAATTAGTCGGTTGGGGCAGCATACTCTGGGGCACGAAGGCGGTCGTCGGTGGGGTGACCGAGGGGGTGGCGGCCGACACGGGTGCGTACGTGGTGGTGCTGTAGAGCGGAGGCGCCTCGGATACGGGCGCCGAGAAGTTGATGGGTGCCGAGTTGACGATGAAGGTATTCTTCTTGGGCCTCTTCCTCTTCTCCTTGGCGCCCTCGACTCCCTGGATAAGAATCAGTGCGACGACGAGCAGTGCCACCAGCGACCAGCAACCCTGCTGACACCAACAGAAATTATGTTGGGGTTGTTTTTTTTAATGCTCCTTTATGTTAAAAGGGAAATATTGTTCTAGCTAACCAAGGTGATTTATTAAAATTTACAATTGGCTCACGAGACAAAGTTTAAATGAAAGGAGACGCGAACTTAGCAAACAGCAAATAAAACGAAGCAATATGTGAAAATTACTTAATTATCTGGTGTCTGCGGTGTGCCGTGCAAGTGGACACACGCGCCGTCCACTTACCCGAGCCGGCAGTTTACCTTGCTAAATACGTCGGACATCGGCTGAATTTTAATCCGGCTGTCACGCAGCCGCGTTGCCAATAATGTGAGCATTTATTTTTCGTCTGGATCTGCGGTAAAGGAGAGATGCCCAACAGGCCATTTGCAATTAATTTATATTCATCGAAACCGCGCCGCGCATTTGCTCGCTGACGGAGTGAGAACGTGCCAAAAATTGAAACAAGATCCAACGCTGCGTGTCGCGCGGTGACAACCATTCGCGGGACAAATTGTATTTTTATATAGGAGCGTTCGGCTGCGTTGACACCGGCGTCTAATGAACCCGCAGACTGAAAAAGCTCCTTTGCGGCGGTGGCGGTGGCGGCGGCGGCTGAAAGCCACATTTTAAGCGATAAACAGGTGCACGACGTTTAAATGCGAAAATCCAACAGCTCCCGAGAGTATTCGGACTCTGCCGCTGCCGCTGCTGCTGCTGCTGGAAAAGCAAATGGCTCGGATAATCCTTCCGATTTTAAATATGACGCGTTGAAAGCTTTTCTATATAGACAAGAGGATTTAGAGATTATTTTGGTTCGACGCGTGTGTTGGCAAAACTTGGCGAAAGCAGACTGAACTTTTAGTGGCTAGTGAAACACTCGCTTTTTTGCCTTCCTGCGCGTTGAACACTTTTTGTTCGGCCTTAAACCGACGATGCACTTTATATATTATTCGCTCTCCTTCTTTTGGTTATCACGGAGCCAATTTCTAAACCAAGGCATCTCCACTGCCATTTTGCAGAGCACATAAAAATAGTCTGGAACAGCCAAAATCTGGAGTGTTTTAATATTTTTTAATGAAAAATAAAAACAACGAAAAATGGGTTTTAAGGGGGTTTAAAAATGTTTAAACGCCCAAATCTCACCTTCTTGTGGTCAAATTTTAACAAACCAAACACCACCAGACTAGTATAGACCACCCCTAAATATTTACCCTTCAACGCCCTTTGTGCACCTCTAAAAAAGGAAATTTTGCTATTATTTTGTTTGCATTTCACTGTGCAACAGAACTTATTGTTTAATACCCTAAAACCATTTTGGTACACTATGGGACGTGAAGACGAGTCGTACGGCATGAAGTTTTTGTATTTGTGACTCTTAGAACCCGAAATTTAGTTGATGCACAATTTTTATTTCGACAGCCTTCAAACGAAATTGACATTTTCACCAAATCTCGATTTCTAAACATCGGATTTGCAAAATCCGCACACCTTTAGACTCGTCAAGACATCCCCTGGATAGTGAAAGCAGTCTGAAGATGTCAACCCCTTATCAACCCCATCAAAAATTGGAAAAATACATAACTCGCAGGTTAGAAGCAAACGACGCGATTATTCGAGCGTGTAAACTGTTAAAAAGGGCTAAAAATTCAACTAGATAAATCATAACTCCTTCTTACCCCTTAAATGCAAGTTTTTAGACCTACCTAAGGGCATGTTTTTATCAGACTATTGCAATTATTAAAAAAAAACGCATTTTAGGGTCAAGATCATTTGATTTATTCCCTCTAAAACCACCACATCATGCAAGTCAATGCACGAAATAATGTAAGATATACTAACTTCCTCATTCCGTACAGGCATGCAATTTAAAGTTGAAAGTTGTGTCAAGAGACGGGAGCGATTGGGGAAAGAGTAGAGTCACTCAAGAAAACTGCCAGCGAATTTCTCCCTCGTCCGATTAGGAGCATGGGAGCGGACTCATAAATATACGGCGTTTCATGCTGTGTAATTTTCAATAATCACGCCCAATTATCGCCATCAAATGCATTCCCTGACTTATAATGGTGCATACACCGAATAACAACTGCGCGCGGTATAATAACTCAATCTGGCGCTAGAACGCAACACCCCCGCCACCGCCGCGGCCGCGGCTATTTTGTTCGAAACGCGGGAATAACTAATGGGCCCCTGCGGTGCCTCCAATTTTTCATAGCAGAGAAAAAGTTATTTCATAAAAGAGCAGGTTGACGTCTCAATAATGTGGAGGTCTTGCCTTAAATTTCTCGCACGGCATTTTTCATATTAACGAGCACGAATTTGAGGGGGCGAAAAAGTTTGGTCCAAATAATTAAAAAAACTAACCAACCAACTTCTATTAGCCGTTCTAAAGGACCCATTGACACGAGAAAGACACGCCCTTGTCAGTGTCGTCGGCGGGTATATATGCACGCGAGAGAGCGAGAGAGATTCGAATCGCTCGCTTTTCCAAGTCGTCCCAAATGCCCTGGGAAACAATCCATAAATACACGCGCGGCGCCTGATCAGATATTTATGATTCTGTAATAAATTGTAATTTATTATATTTACAGATCGCACGCAGACAAGTTTTTATTGAATGTAAAGTTTTGATATATTTGGGATGTGATAATTGATCGGGCTCGCCGTTATTCGGATTCTGAAATTTATCTCCAGCCTTTCTGCCCGAACCGGCTCTGCATGAGAACGCGTGTGCCGTTTTCTGCGGGCTCGAGAATTATTCCGTGATTAATTGAATTAAAATATTGAGCCAAGTACCAGGTAGAAAGTAATTAATGGTCCATCGTCTACTTGATGAAATTTCGGGTTCATGCTGCGCCTGTAATGACTGACTTTACATTTGGCCCTCGTCACAATCGCAATCGCACCTTTTTCAATCTCGTAAAAGGGACAAATTAATTAGAGCAGAAAGCGAACGTCAATATTTAAAAGCATTTAATTTTCCATTAACTCGAGAAAAGATTTTTGTTCCACTGATGACACCATTTCATAAAAATAAAATGATACAAAACCCGCAATACTGTTTTATTTTATTTTTTAAAAATATAAAATTTATCCAAATTGTTAATTTTTTAATATTCTGCGCCTCTGCTGAAGCGCCGGGAGTGAATTTAACAATAGATTATATAGTATATTTTCTACAACATTTCAGAGCAACGAAATCACATGAAATAATGTTTAGAGTTTAAAAAGACTCCACAACAAACTCGAACACACGAATTTCAAATATTTTCTCGCATAAAAAATGCACAGTTGTTGGGAATATTTGATTATATGTTATGCATTTTATTAGCACGCATATACATACAAAAGCAAAAAAGCTCGTTGTTGGGAAGGAAATGAGCAATTTTCAACAGCAACGTTCGTGTCCACCGGTTTGTAGCCTGGCTGGTCTGTCATTTTATTTTCTAAAATCAGCTCCCAGGTAATAAATTACCGTGTCATCCAAAAATAATGAGTTGAAAAATGTCTAATTTGTTCCCGGCGCGCCGCAGCAATCATGTAAAAAGAGAAATTAGCCCGCGCTTATGCTTGTAGCATGGAGAGAACGGGCATTTTTTTAAAAGCACGCCAAATATTTCAAAAGCTCAGGCTAAAAAAGTGCGGCACCGATATTAATTTCTGCGAAACCGAGTCGTTGGCTGTCGTCGTAAATTGAGACGTAACAATTCATCATAATTCCCCGATTACAAGAGTAAATTCAGCCCGAGCCGTCAATCTCGAAGCACACATACTCAGTCAGAGAAGTTATTAATTGCCACAGGAGCAAAGCGAGGACAGTCGAGACGAAAGCACTCGGCAGCCGCGTTTTATTGCTTTGGAATTATCAATTCGCATGCCTTGATGATTCTCGGCCGCGAAAATGTCAGCACTTTTAATGGACTGCGTACCGGATTTATGTTAATGTACTCCACCGCTCATTCGAAATAATTAGCTCCTGCTACTCCTAATTAACGAGAATCAGACCAAGCTTAAAATAATATCAATCCAATTGGAGGGAGAGGAAATAGAACTAAAGATAGGGCTACCGTAAAAACTGGTCTCGTAAAAGTACATATATGGTAATTTTAGCGCAACATACGTTAACAAAAAACTATTTTAGGTATGTGTTGTTCTGTTTAAAATACAAATTTTTTCATTTAAATTAGAGCTTTGCAGGCAACAAATGAAGAACATTTTGCATTTAGCAAGTAGTAGTTCATAAAATTTAGCAACATCTCTATCTGTAAAATTATGACGGAGGAACAGTTGATTTCAAATTTTGAAAAAATTCTCGAAATATTAATGATTTTACGCTTTATTTCGATTCCTCTCGTCGCGATTAATCCAATGGTGTGTGAATTTTGAGGGAAATCTCTCTCAATTTTGAAATAAATCGTTGTTTTACAGTATAGGGAGACAGTGCTTGATTATTGCAAGAAAATTTTAAAGCCGATCTTGATCTTACCAAAAATTTAAACGGGGTAAGCAGGAAAATATTTAGTATTTTTCTCATATTTAGAAACTATCTCAGGTAAAAGTTAAAAGGAATTTTCCACAAATTTATGGGGATGCTTTTTTGAAAAATGGTAATTATCCTAAGCAATGTTCACAAGATAGAAAATTTTATTTTTTTTAATCATTTGTGAAGCGCTTCAAAATAGAATTAAAAATAGGGAATTGAGAGCAAACGCTTCAAATTGCCGAGCGAAATAAATACAATTCTGTGGAAAAATAAAAATTGTATAAATATACATTCCTCTTGAAATTGTTTATAAAATAATTTACAGCACGCTATCTTTTAGCTAAAGGGCATTCCTTAATTTAAAATTTGCCTGATTTCATTTCCTATTTTTCTGTATATTTTTAAAAATTATCAGAAATATCCTATACTAGGAATTAACTCTCTTACCATCTTGAGACGAGCCATTTTTTTATATTTTCGCTAACGTTTGCAGCAAGCAGATCACGCGGCCGTGATTGAAAAGCAAACTACATGTTAGGCCGTTAATCCAGAGCTGGGCCGAACCGAAAATCCTGCACTAATCGCGTCCGAAAGGCTAAGTCAAGAGCGTACGGTGAGATGCAGCAGCACAAAGGAACAACACACTCTCGCACTGACTGAAGCAAAGCCTGCGACTAACTAATTTCGCCGCTCTCGCTGGCTCGCTTGCTCGCCTGCTCGCTCCGTGAGGTACACGCATGCCGCGCCGCTGCTCGGATCCCCCTCTTGAATGGTCCGCGTATTGGTCCAGCCGCCGGTTTGATTGGGCCAGCCGGCTACGAGGGAGATGAATTTTCCTCCTTCGCGTGTCGGGGGTTCGACTGGGGGTGAGTTGTAATGCTCATTATGCGTTTTCAAATCGCTAATTATGTTGCCGAAGGGGTCGAGCTAGCGCGACTGAGAATGACGGCCGCCGTGAAAAATTGGAAGGAGAGGCTTACGCCGGCGAGCGAGCGAGCGAGCGAGCGAGCGAGCGAGCGAGCTCGTTCGAGTGAACCAAAGATCCGATTGTCTGCACTGCACACCACTCTCATTATTTTCTTCCGCCGAGAGGGTGCAGAGCGCTCTCTCACCGGATTTTCCCTGTTGCCAGTTATAATCGGGATTAACCAAATTGGTCGGCCCTATAATTTGAGACTCCAATGAGATGAAATTCACTTTTTGGGTCATGGGTGAATATTTGGAGAGAAAATAAGCTGAAGATTGGTTGTAATCAAATTACATGAAATCAAGAGAGTGTCGTTTCATTTGTTTGCGTCTTTATACGATTGGTATAAATTAAGTCTTCGGGTTTATTTGGAAATGTCCTAAATATACACAAATACATTCTTGCTATACGTGTTATTCAATTTGTGGTTGAATTAAAAAAAAATACTTGACATATTTGGAATCTACTCAGCGAAACGAATCGAATGATGTACGATTTTTTACTTTCGGAAAATTTAAGTATTTTTCCTTAAGCTTCTGAAGTGCTCTGAGAAAATCGGATGCAGGAATGTAATGGCTCGAGCTAGAATTTTTGATTTGTTCCTAAGTTAGCTATTTTATAACCAAACTTTATTATGGTCATATTTAAAATTATAGTAGGTTTTGAATCAACTAATCAAAAGGTTTTTCCGGGATATTGATTGAGCGGGGGAAATATTTTTTCAGCAAAACATTTCAAATTTTATCAGTGCTTGAATTTTTGATCTAGTTTTCGTAGTATAGCTAACAATAAATTAAAAGCAAAACTCGTATTATAAAATTCGTTTTCCTTTGGCATAAATTTTCACCTTATTTTGATCTCTCGTAATGTTTACATTCAGATCAATAGACGTGTCCCCCTTATAAGTATTGAAATTAAGACAAGATCATTTTGAAAATATCTTGTCTTAATTTAAATGAGTCCTGAGCGCCCCTGCAGGAGTGAATCTGAATAATTATGTGTCTGCGAGTCACTCGCTCAACAAGTTTTACACTTCAATGTACCCAGCACAGCCTGGCTTCAAAATGCATTAAACTTCAAAGGGGTGTCAGTGTGCATGCTGCTGGCGACACCATACTGATCTACATTTGCATAAATTTTATTGCGCACGAGATGAGCTCCTGCGACCATAAATTCTTCCTTTGCAAATACTCAGTAGTGCTCATATTTATATTTCTCGGGAACTGACGCAACGCGCAGAGAACAGAGGGTTGTGAAGGAGCTGAGAAAAAGCTATAAATTTTTATTGGGCAAAAACTCGCGTACCTTATTCAATTCGAGTAAAATAGCTTGCTCGAAGCGCAACAAAATCAATGAAGGTAGGCAGTGTGCGCGAATAATGGTGTTTGAGGCGATGCCACCTCATCCATACTTATTTCCTGTAGTGCAGGTTCGCAAATTGCTGCCTGCGCGTCATGGCGTTTTAATTTTATGGCATAATCAAAAATCTGGCCGGGTCTGAGACGAAAATTACAAGCGAGAAGGACGTGGCATTATTCTAATTAGACGTTTCATACCTCCGTTTCAGGGTAAAAGGGGAAGCACAATCAATTATTTTCGCGGCGAGAAAGTAAGTAAGTGTCAGCGCCGCGCGAGCAGAAGAGAGCCGACCGCAAATATTACAGTAATTTAGCCAATTCCATTTCCAAGCCGAACCGGTCATTAAGAAAGTTCAAATTAAAAAAGATCGGTGGCGTTTGGTGTTTGGTTTCAGATTACGACCGCTGCTGGCGTCGGTCTCCGCAGGTCGAGGCGCGCCACTAGAATTTGTTTTGCTAAATTGCACCAGACGACTGCCGAATAAGTGAATTTTTCGTGCGTGCAACCTATAATCTGTTGGTCAACCATTAAAATTCAATCTCGTGTCACACATACCTATATAAAAAGAAATTTACGCTCCGCACGCATGTGAACCTTCGCGAACGGGCCATAAAGCATTTTTCGAGGGTCAGCAGCAGCAGCAGCAGCCAACGCCGCCGCGGATATCCTCCGAAAAGTGGTTCTTGTTTTCAACGTGTTATCACGGCAGGCAGTTTGCATAAAAAACCCATATTGATTCATGGTCATATTTGTATCAAAACCGTTAGCTTTTGCCAGTTAAATTGGGAACTTTGCTATTAAAATTTGATTGGTTTATTTACGCCTGGCTACTCTTCAAGGGAGAGGTTTTTATTCGTAAATAAATAAAGAAACTGTTAAAAATCTAATGAGAAAATGTTTTTATTAGAGGTCTCAGCCAGCCGCGCTGCGCCGCGCCAGCCGAAAAAGTTTGGGTCACGGGTTAGCCGCCAGCCGCCTGACTGAGACCTCTGCATGTTTAAGGAGAATTTAATTTGGAAATCAATGAAAAAATGACATTTAACGTTGACAATTTCAACTTGCCATTCATCGGGTTGGGCTTTGTGAGAGGAATCCAGTGCATGCATTACTTTAAAAATGGCTCAACAAGAATACGATCGAGGTATCGCTGCTTCAAAATTGTCCCTTATGTTGACAGCGAGCGCGGAGCAGACGTGTGTTCGCTTGGACGTTAAAAATTAAAAAAATGTACGCTGGGCTGTCGCGAGCCTTATATATGCTGCTGGTGGGGGTGTTTTCTTCAAAATTAGAGGCAACGCATGCTCTGGCCCGATTGTTGGGAAACATTGTTGGTAGTTCCATGAAAGAAGAAAACAACAATATAAATTGAAGAGATTTCCAAAACCATGACTTATCCTAGCCTCTCCTGTCACTATCACAAGGGTGGGGAGACGTCAGAGGTGGATATTTCAGGAGCTATATAGACTCCCCACTGCTGAAGCCCCTAACTCCCTGACTATTGTGTGATAACAATAACACGACTGAAAAATATAAGCAACAAAGAAGCTTAAAGGTAACATGAAAACTCATTTAGTCATTTATCGTTTTAGTTCAAAAACTCCACAGGTTCACAGAGATGAATTTTCCTTTTGTGCGATTGGGTGTCCCTTGATTTTGTTTGTTTGTGACCAATGCTTGGTAGTTCAAACAACAAACAGTGGCTCTTTCTCTTTAAATTTTTCTTATCGTCATAGAAAATGCGTCATAGAAATGTTGACAGAGTATTCAATTTAACGGTTTTTATGGGACGCTTTTGTTTCTCTCAATTTATGAAATTTTGTTAGACTTTGGAACCTCAGCATCTCGTCTTCGCGTGGTACAATTTCAAAGGGAAGGAGTACTTTGGATTCCTCTCGCCGAGCCCAATCGAACTAGAGAAAAATTAGATTTCCTAGTTCAAAGGCAACCTATGTTAATTATGGTTTTTGGAAATGAGCTCTGGACTTAGAAATTTTGGAAATGTGTCTAAAGGCTGTCCATGTGTGAACTTGCGTTCTTTTTTTGCTTTCAACTTAAAAAAGACACGACATTTTCGTGTTTGGAAAAAATTTTCAACTCCAAATCTCGGGTCATAACCATCAGAGTAGCAAAAACCCGTTAGACTAACTTAATTCACATGCCGATTTGAGATGAATAAACATCAATTTCCCCAAGGTTTATCTTTTTCAGAATGGTTCTATTGACGCCACAGGTAGGAAGATGGGAGGCGCGAAGCAGGCTGTAATCATAAAATTTTAGCCTCGGAAATCATCATCGCAGCGCTATTAAAATTCTAATATGCTCGCTTGTTGGTAAGATATGAAGCTGGTCGAGAGTGGCCCGTTTGACAAATTGGTAAATGATTCTCAATCTATCCTCTTACGCAAGCAAATCACGCGTGGACAATTGATTCCTAAATTGAGACACAATGCGCATTCAATTTCTCAAAGTTTGTGTTTGCGCCACGACGTCGATTTATCTCTTCGGACTGCATGATTCCTGCTCGATCGGCGACGAGAGCGTCGGCCAACTCGAATTACCTGCTCGTTGGTAATAACAATAAAAACAGGTGTGAAGGAACATACGTGGAGCGAGAACTGCACGGAGAAAGAGACACTCCGACTCACATCGGGCTCATGCAATCCGCGCGGCACAAAAAAATCACGACAACTACCACACAGATTTACGGAACGTTTTATTGCAGAAAACATGCAACTGGGGCAGTGAGAGCGAATGTTTCCAGGTTTTTGCTGAGCCTTAAATGAAACTGCAAAATTGTTTTTTCGGATTGTCTATCATCCGTTCAAAAGAAACTGAACTTCACTGTGTCTCTTGCTTTCGAGTTTTTCTAACAATGTGGAATTAAATTTAATTGAGTGTCGTTAAAAATTAAAATTTCGTATAAACTATGAGTCCCTCAAAACATCTGTAAGATGAAAATTCTCAACTATAAGATATATCAGATATTAATTTTAAAAACAAAATTCCTGGCCACAAACATTGTTTCACTTCCCTAGCAGAGCAACTCACGCGGACGGTGAACAATGTCTGCGATTGATAGCAATTGGTGGCGACCGATTTATTGCAGGGTGGCCATAAATTACCCAGGCAAGCTGATCAGCCAAAGCTGACTTTCTGCTTTCCTCGTCGCGGTGCAAGTCGTGAGAAAGAAAATCCCTAGCTGCGCTCCTCTGCTGCAGAAAGGCAACAATTCTGGGGCAGGATTGTAAAAGATGGAGCATTTTTCGCGAGCTAGGCGCCCCATTTGATCTGCTCCGCGCATTTATTGCCCCTGTGCTTGTTTTGGAATTCAGACGAATTGCAGCCGCCGCGCGCGCACTTCTTGTTAATAGCTATCAGCATTCTAGCGCCGTCCGGACGCTCTCGGCCGCGCTTTTATGGAGCAATTAAAATTTACTCTGTAGGCAAATGCTCTCAAAGGTTTGTGAAGTGATTATCACTCAAGTGCTGCGTGCACCAACGGAGAAAACTCAGAGTTTATTTAGCCCGACCAGATTTATCGAAAGCACAACACACATTTTCTTGCGGCGCCTGCGTACTTTCTAAACAAGGAATTAGTCTTGAAAATCTTTTTTGAAGGCAGAAAATTTATGCAAACTCTTAAAAATGTCCTAGGTTCGTTTCAATAGCTCTCAGGGTCCATCTGGCGAAGTGGGCAACAACCGGTGCGCCCCCGCCTTGTCACCCCCTTAATCCTGCAAAGTTTTAAAACTACCTTTCGTGCCCCCCTCCAAACTATTAAACGAGTTAAATTAAGCTTCTTGCACGCCAAATAGGCGTTTTTGCACATTAAATAGGTGTGCTTGTTCAATAAAAAAGTGTTTTTGCCCGTTTAAAAGTATTCTTGCACGTTAAATGGGCGTTCTTGTACGTTATAAAGGCGTTCTTGCGTGTTAAATAGTCGTTCTTGCACATTTAAAAGTGTTATTTCTTGTTAAATAGGCGTTCTTGCACGTTTAATAAGCGTTCTTGCACGTTAAATAGGCGTTCTTGCACGTTTAAAAGTGTTTTGCTTGTTGAATAAGCGTTCTTTCACATTCAAAGTTGTTCTTGCACGATAAATAGAACTGCTCGGCATGTATTTTTGTTTTCGCAGTTGGCATAGCAAAGATTACTCGAAACCTTAAACCGATACGATTAGGCCCAAATGAGTTGTGAAGAGTCGCATAAACAAAGGGATTAAATATCGTTTTATGTAGAAAAACGCGTCTTGAGTACATTAGTCGTGGTATCCGCGGACACGTCTCTTTCTCACAGGATCAGAGAGGTTTTCGTTTGAGCGTGTGTGCGGCTGCATTTCAGATTAGAAGCACAATAACTCAACGTCGCGGAGGTCTTAATTTCTCTCAGCACTTCAAAGCGGGCAGCGGAGAGCCAGGAAAAGCATCATCGCACGACTTTTGCTTGGCCATAAATTCGTTTTTAATATTTTATCGGACCAGTATGCGCGCCGAGTTGTAATTTAAATACTTAATGACCGCTCAGTTTAACATGCGCCGGCCGCGCGCTTTGAAACACATACATTTCGAGTCCGGAGCGCAGCATTTTACTCGAGGCTACCATCCCATGTTCGCACAGCGGACGGGAAATGTTTTTGCGCTTTTAATTAGCCATTTTTCTCAATCAATAGTGGGCATAAATCATCAATTCGCTGCGCTCGCGGCTTCTGTGTCGGCTTTTGCTTTTTGTTGGTTGCGTTTGTCTCTCTCTCGATCGTGGCGGGCGGGCGGGAGAGCAGCACACGAGTGCAATGCACAGCACACGCTTGGCCAAATTTATGATTCTGCCTGCACGGAAAGGAAGTTTTTATTGATTGGGGTTCCGTCCAATAAAACAGGTTATTAAAACTGCGATTTACGAGCCTCGACCTGTCAATATTTCTCGAGATTGCTTGCATTTTTGAACACTCCCTGGAAAGAGAGAAAAAACAGCACCGGCAAATAAAAGATGCTCGCCTACCAAAACAAAGCATGAGAAATTGGAAGGAAATCGCAGGTGAAGATCTGAAGGTGCCGCGACGGACCCTGAGGGCCCAGTGCGCCGCGCGGTTGTTGATTTTTCTCATTTGACCAACGCACGCAGCTTCCTTTAGTTTGCTGGATGCACACCAAATATTGTGTAACATGAGCTGCAAATAAAAAAACGCCCCTGATCCAAAAGCGAGGAAAATGTGTATTGAGAGGGGAGCTCTGTACCCACAATCGAATATTAAGGCGTCTAGTCGCGTTAAATTAGATCCATATATTATCGGCCGTTCGTACAGGTACGAGGAGAAGACCAATATTTTATCAAGCCCCTCGCAGTCTACACGTCCAGAACAGATGATGCCGCTGATTGGAAAAATGCTCCGAGCGCAGAGGGGCTGCTTGCTTCTTTGCCTCCTCGAAAAGGCATTGTTTCTCATGGGATTGCGAACCGGTGTGACGTGATTCATATTGAACGAATAAATGCCAGCTATTTAGAATTTGAACCGCAGGGGAGCATCCTGAAATGGAAATAAAGGCCGACACTTACAGACACAACAACCAAATAATGCAAAAGTTGAAGCATGAAAACTGTTCTTCAAACACATTCAATTTAACACAAATTTGGTTTGTTAGATCAACTTTGAACTTCATCAAAGAAGCCTGAGAGTGAAGGAGATAAAAAAAGTCTGCACTTGTTTTCTAAAAGCAAAGTTGTTAGTTTTAGAGTTACACATATAGCCTGAAACGACAAAAACAAACTTTCGAAACACGGCGCTGTTCAACGACTTTTTACTCTGGTGGAAATGTCATTTTCTGCTGGCATTTTCACAGTAAAAATGTCCTTTGAGCTGCATTGAAATCACAAAGGCTGTTTTTTCCAATGCGCTAGTTGAATTAAAAGCACGCGTGTTCGGTTGGTTGTGTTTGCTGCGCCGCTCGCTTGTTCGCTAATAATATGTACGCCGCAGTTTCACAAATAAATACAAATATACAACTCAACATCCGCAAATTGACAATGGGGACAAGAGGGTTGTTGAAAGGAAGGGGGCGCAAAAGCATCCCCCGAATGGTCTTGTCACTCTATACTAGCTCTCCCCTATGCGGCAGCTAGCTAAAAAAATACATTTGAGCTGTGTGTGTGTGTTATTATATTATAACGAGGATAACACACCGGCTTATTAAAATATTTCGAATGTTTTCCTCCTTTTGTACGGCGCGTCCAAATCCCTGCGACGAAATCTCTCTCCCTTTTTTTGATGAAAGCGCACACATACAGATGTGAGAACTGCAGGCTATTATTATTTGATTGTCAAGTGGGATGAAAAGTGCATTTCCCAGCTTGCGCACATGGTGTTATAGGCCTGGGGATCAAATTTGTCAATGTGGTTATTTATAGGACCATTATTTCTGACGCAGCACCCTATTTTTTGATTCGATCTGAAGATTGCATTAAAGTAGCACTGTAATTTCATTTTTGACAGTGCCAATCATTAAATCAGACAGCCGAATCACTCGGTCGATAATTCGACATTCGCGGAATATCTGTGAAAAGTGCGAAATTTAAAAACCGTTCCTTTATAGTGGTTTTTGGTCTGAACCTAGCCACAAGAACGCCGGCGACTAATCAGCGATTGTCTTTATGACGTAGCGAAGACTTAAGATCGAGACAGCAGCGCCACAGCGACAGCAAGCATAGGTAGCCAGCAGACAACTTTATCGATTAATTCGCTGCGTCAAAAAGACAGTCTCCGATTGGTCGCCGGAGTTTTTGTGGCTAGGTTCAGACCAAAAAGCCTATCAGGGGGATCCAGCTGTCTAATCTGATTTTACCTTCAGCAATCAATTGGCACTGTCAAAAATTGTAATCTTGGTGAAAAAACTGTCCTTGATGCTTTGTGGATTCTATTCCTTTTGACAAAAACAGAAGATGTTTTGATATTGCATCAGAAACTGACCAAAATCGTACTCGAATTCCACGAGACACAAGATTTAATTTGCATAAATTTATTATTCCGAGTCTGCTTATGCTAATGATCATTCCACCATTCTTGCAAAAAGAAATCAGCATTTACGCCCTGTACAAGAGGGCCAAGTATTTTCCCAGGAATGCCATCCACTAGACCTTTTTAGTATCATCTGAAACGCAGTGAAAAATTATTGCATTGCGTGTGTGCCTCTCGCGACATAGTGAGCACTTGAGCAGCGCGGGCCTTTTGACCATTTCGATCCTGTGGAACTGACAATGAGACACAAACGAATTCCTCAGGAGCAAAGTCATCTGGCTGCGCGCATGACGCGCTTGCGGCAGCGGTTTTATCTCATTTGCTCGTCTTGCTAGGCAGCTCGTCACACAACAAATGAAACTGTAACACAGACGAAAGGCGTATTGAATGTCCATAGTCATGCTGCTGGCAATCCGACTCCTATTCCTTTCTCGAGAGCTGATCCATATCGTGATAATGAACAAAACGCGCGGCGCGTCATTTACGCTCGCTTCGGTACACAACACACACAAGAATAAATGGCACCAACAGCTTCTTAACATCGTGCTCAACACTTTGTATATCATTTTCCTGATTCGGGTTACATACTTACTCACTCAGCTCTTCTCGGAAATTCTGTTTAGCACTTCAAAGACGCAATAAATCGCATGAGGTCAAGCGCATGGATGGATATACATTTAACATTTACCGTTGAAAGCGTTTCCAGAAAAACCAACCGCCTGCTTAATTAGCTTAAAACCAACTTGAACTCGTCTTGTGTCTAATGTCCAATCGCATCTCCCACACAAATTAAACAAGGCACGATTTTTTGGTCTCAGCGGAGAGTAATTAAATATTTAAACAAGGAGGCGGATCTCGTTTTTCTTTGACGCAAAGGAAATGCGCTCTTTCCGTTTCCATCATGCAGCCGCAAAGAACCCGGCTGCCACGGGAGATGCGTCGTCGTTGAGCTTTTTATTTCATTTGGAATACAAACAAAGAGCAAAATAACCAAAGGGAATAATAAATCCTGACATGATTCTCCTCAAGTTTATTGCCACTTAAACTCAGTCAGTCAGTCGGCCCTGAAAACTCATCAATTATGAAATATGGCTGCGAGTGCTCGACGCGCGCACCAACCAAATAAATTGAAAACGGCTCATTTACTGGTTTACATCCTCGAGGAAGATATCCCTGCGAGATTACACACAGACGAAAAGAAAGAACCTGCTGCCGCGGTGCAACACGCCTTCTTTCCACTGCGTGTTAATTGGAATTCAATTTTCTCTGATTATGATTTGTGGAGATTTGCATCCAGCTCCAGGCTGCCACTAATTTTATAAGATCTGCATTATTTTCAGGTAAGTAACGTTGGGTAAATTCACATTTGATTGGGCAATTTGTGACAAATCTCGGATATAAATGAATGGGCGGGGTGCGTCACTTTCCCGAGTGTTCTCTAATCCGTTTCTAGATCACAGATTTCGAGAGAGCGCGCGGGCATGGGCGTCTGAGTACATACAATTCGATTTAAGAGAGCTCTCTGAAAACAGAAGGTGCGGGATATATATATTCAATAAACAAAACACCGACAGCTAATAAGAAGGAGCGGGACCGCAAAAGCATCGAGAATAAAGTAACCAACACTCAGTGATGGAAATCTTAATTTGAAAATAATCGTCGTCCTGCACCACAGAGATGAAGACATGAAAATATTTCGCCGGTCATTTTGCAGCAAAAGCCACTCATTAAGGCCGGATAATAAAATTTTAGCATCCCTCAAGGCGGGTCGGAAACTAGGAATTATATTCCCATCGGTCTGGCGGCTCGGCGTTTCGGCGGCCTAGCAACCATACAACAGATGCATCCGCGCCATTTGGAAAAATAAAACACTCGGCTAAATGCTGCCCGCAGGTATTAATTTGCATAGCGAGTGCACAGACGGCAACGCGCGCGCACTTTATTGATATAAAGCAACAGCCGCGGGCCTATTAGTTTAACCCTTCTGTCAGAGGCAAGTAGCGCGTTTTTGTTTTCCCTTCACAAACAGAAGCAACAGCAACAGCAGCGCGAGTGCGATGATGTGCCCTCGTCGCATTTTATCGATTGCGAATTCGCTCTTGAATCTTCTAGTACCCTTGGAGAGCTCTCAAAATGAAAAATTTAATCTCTTCAGAGAAGAGCTATCACTCTCGAATAGTTCGAGTTGGAAATATTGCCGGGCTAATTCATAGAGGGGAGATCGCGAGCGCACTGGTTCCCTACTGTAAGACCACGATTTAATTCGCAATTCGGGGAAATTTTCCTCAAAATTCGCACACCGTTGCCAAGCGACGAGAGAGATCGAAATAAAACAAAAATTGTTTTATTTGTCTTTATTTTTGGAAAAATTTGTTGCTAAATAAACTCGATAAACTATGTGTGTACTTGCTATATTATAGTCAACAATGGAAAATTTTCTTAATTTTTGGCCAGTATTAAGCTCTACTTTCATTTGAGCAAACCAAAAAATCTTAAAATTTGTTTCAGAAAATCTATTGCCGTGGTGAAGTGAAATATATTTATAAAAAATCAGTGTTTTGAAACAATCTTCAAGTTGCCACGAGTTAGATCTCAGATTATAAAGCTAATTGCAGTAGTTGCAAAACACTTAAAATAACGTGAGAGACTTAAATGAACGATGACTGCTGCTGCAGTTCAAGAGTCAGTTTTTGCCTTCATCATTCGCGTGTGTAAATACACATTCACTTCTGCAATGCGTGCATGCAATTGAAGGAATAAATCATGTGTCAAGTGGCATTAATTCTTGAAATGTAAACTGCCGAGCGTGTGAGATGGAATTTTAGTTGCTGCTGCCGCGGCTCATTATATATACTCCATCAAGTAATGGCTCCTTGTCCACAAATAAATCTTGCTTAATTGATTTGCTATGTGAAACGATTTATTTCAAAATTGTATGAGATATATTTTGCATTTGCTGCAAGAAATTCAAAAGCAGAACCAGTTTCCTGCCTTATTATCGTCGTGGTCGTTGGGTCGAGGTGGGAAAATCGGTTCTCCCCGCTCTAATTTATATTTCCACTTTCCTATAAGCCCCTATCGAAAATGATAAAACGGGGTCCGATGCAAAACATGGCGTAAACAAATTTGCCCGAGTGTTGTCGCCATCTCTGATGGACGAAATAATAAATAACAAGCTGGGAAAAACGGAGCTGCTGTATAAATTGAAATCTTGTTAATAATTCTTTCTTTCTCTCTCTTCTGTGGATTCGACTTTTAACTCTAATCCCGTTTTACGAGAGGCGGTGAGATTAAATAATGAAGAAAGAGAGACGCCGCCGCCGCCGAAGTCGAGTCCTGAAACGAATCGGCAGTAGAGGCTATGCGATGCCAATATTTTGTGCACCCAAGGCGCAAATTGCCTCAACGCGACTCAAGGCTCTCGCAAATTTATTTCAACATTATTCGAAGCCAAGGATTTCGGCAATAAACATTCAAAATATGAAATTTACTTCGGCGCCGCCCATTCCGTTTTATTGGCTTAATCTAATTTAATCCTGATATTTGTGAAAGGAAATAAATAAGACTCACATTCCGTGTCCATCGCGTTGCTTGACTTGCAAATTGTTTATTTGCAGTAATCATTCTCCATTGAAATTCAAATAAACTAACAATATTTACATGCGTGGCACTTCATATTTGATTTTCACGTCCTCAAGGGTATTTTAAAGAAATATCATTCAATATTTAACTGGTTTCTTCATGATTTATTTCTCAGAGAGGTGTGTAAGTAGAGCTGTAAGGCCAACAATTTTAACATTTTGCATTGCAAATCAAGACCGAGGAAACAGTTTCAAGTTTTTGCAAAATTTCTCGAAAAAATTAAATGATTATTTCACGCGGTCACGTGGTCAGGCGCCAGCCGCTGGTGAAAATGGTCAGCCGTCGCCTTCAATCTCGCAGCTGAGACCTCTTCATGTTTAAGGAGAATTTAATTTGGAAATCAATGAAAAAATGACATTTAACGTTGACAATTTCAACTTGCCATTCATCGGGTTGGGCTTTGTGAGAGGAATCCAGTGCATGCCTTACTTTAAAAATGGCTCCACAAGAAGACGAGATATCGCTGCTTCAAAATTGTCCCTTATGTTGACAGCAAGCGCGGAGCAGACGTGTGTTCGCTTGGACGTTAAAAATTAAAAAAATGTACGCTGGGCTGTGGCAAGCCTTATATATGCTGCTGGTGGGGGTGTTTTCTTCAAAATTAGAGGCAACGCAGGCTCTGGCCCGATTGTTGGGAAACATTGTTGGTAGTTCCATGAAAGAAGAAAACAACAATATAAATTGAAGAGATTTCCAAAACCATGCCTTATCCTAGCCTCTCCTGTCACTATCACAAGGGTGGGGAGACGTCAGAGGTGGATATTTCAGGAGCTATATAGACTCCCCACTGCTGAAGCCCCTAACTCCCTGACTATTGTGTGATAACAACAATAACACGACTGAAAAATAGAAGCAACAAAAGAAGCTTAAAGGTACAATGAAAACTCTTTTAGTCATTTATCGTTTTAGTTCAAAAACTCCACAGCAGGTTCACAGAGATGAATTTTCCTTTTGTGCGATTGGGGAAGTTCTCGCAAAAGGAAGGTAGGTGGCGACGTTACAGGGATGGGCATAAATTTATCATCTTCATCAAGTAATGGCTCCTTGTCCACAAATAAAGAGAGAATTGTCTAAGTAGAGCTCCAATCCCAACATTTTTAACATTTTTTATAGCAAATCAGGACCGAGGAAAGGTTAGTTTTCAGTTTTGGCCAAATTTCTCGTAAAATTAAATGATTTTTCGCTTGATTTCGATCCCTCTCATCGCGTTCTATCCAATGGTGTGCGAATTTTAAGGAAAATTTTTCTCAATTGTGAAATAAATCGTGGTTCTACAGTAGGGAGACAGTGCTTGCTAAATTTGGAGACAGTTTTCTCAAAAATTTAGGAAAATATCAAGTTTTCCTCAATTTTAGATAGAAGGTAAAATAGAATTGTTGTTTTGAAGCCCAAAATAAACGCAAACTTCAACAAAATTACACAGCACTGCCACGGTATGAAAAATTATGGATAATTTATTATTTAGTTGTTTCCTCGAAATAGAGAGTTTGTAGGAGCCATCTTTGCAGGCAAGTATTTTAATGATTTGCAGCTGCGGTGAAAAATTTTTAATAACCGCGACGCGTCTCTGGTCTCTCTTGCAGGTAGCAATAAGAAAAGTGAGGATGAGGAGCGACGCGCAATAATAATAAAACGCCGCTTACACACTGCGCGAGTATTGCGCTCACACGCGTTTTAAGACTTTGTGTCTTACGATCCGGCATGGGACGAGCGCCGCTAAAGTGGCCCCGAAACGATATCATTAAGTGGAGGGAAGCATTAAGCAGCCGCTGGTAATGAGATGCAAGCGCAAAAAGTGGCAAAATTTATGTGCGACAAGCGAGAGCGCGCGGCAGTTTTCGGGCGGAACGAAATGCTGAGCATGCCAAGTTCATCATGAATATTTATCCACTCTCCGGTTAGCAGGCTAGACTAGAAACCCGGCCAGTCGAGATCTACGGGAATAATATTGAATTAAAAACCAATCAATGCGTGAATGCCAAATTTGGTGTGCGTGCAGCGGTCGGTTTTGATTTTCTTGCTGCTCGCTGCCGCATCCAACTGATGGAAAACTCTATCTGATGAGTGCGCTAATGGCAGCAATAAATCAATATTTCAATCAGCGGACCGACGAGATGCATTCGCTTGGTGCTGCTGCTGCTGCTGCTGCTGCTGCTGCTGCTGGTGTTTCTGATTGGGAAAGCAAACCAAGGAAGAGCGCGGAGAGCAGGTATGTGTTTTTATTAGAGGCGTTGCGGTACATTTCAATTTTATATTGCGCCACTCCATCCGTTTGATCGATGGAAAATTCGTTTTTCTCGAGATTAATTAACTGTTCTTCAACAAAGTCACTCGAAATTAAAATATTAACAAGTGTTGCAAACGAATGAAAAGAGGTAGTAAAGGGGAAAACATAATTGATTGAATTTTTACTCTCATCCTTCAAACGCTACACACCGTTCAACTCGTATCGACCTCCCCTGGCCAGATTAAGGTTTATCTGGTCTTTCACGCAATTTGCTTTATTTCTACCCCCTTGAAAGAGCAATTTTTTTCATTTTTGCGGGATTACAAGATAATTTTGGCGAATTTTAAGGATTCAATAACTCATTTTGAGTTGTTTCAGGTGTGCTTTGCTCTCCTCCCGTCAATCCCAATCGAATAAACACCAAATTTGAGGTCATCGGACAAGGTTAAAGGTCACCAAGGCTAATTTTCGAAACTTTCCGGGTGTTTTTCAGAGTTTGAAACCCTGAAAAATCCAAAACACCTCTCAACAGTGGTCTCAGGGTCCCTGTGAACTTGTGTGGTGTTCGGCTTCATTTTCGAGACATTCAATTTTGAACCTCGAAAAACACAAATTTGTAGAATTTTTGCAAATGTTGTGAGCTCCAAATCTTCAGAAATGCAAGAACTTTTCACGCAGCGATTTATAAATACTGAAGAACAAACATATTTGTTTCAATCCTCAATTTTTACTGTCAGAATTGAAAAAACCCTGATGTAACTTGGAATGGTGCTCTAAGCATAGAACCTTTTCGATTGTAAATCATTAACCAAATAGCCATAGACAACATAAAAAATTAAAGTTGAAATTTCTATGGCACCTCATTAAAATTTCCAGGTACACCTTTTGAAGTGTGGCAATTGGGGAAAAATTATTAACATGTACTCCTATATAAAAAATTCACAACCTACAATATACATGATTTAAAACATATATATGGGGAGACAAGATTGCATCATTTAGTTAGAAATCGGGAAAGCACGTACAAGAGACGCTTTCATCGTTGCTCAAATTTTTCGTTTCTTTTTAATTTTATGAAATTTTTTGTGATCTTTTCTGTGTTTAGCTTTTAAGGCTAATTTTCAGGTATTTTTAGAGCCTCCTTGTCCTCCTAGCAAACAAAAATTACATCTGAAATGTCTTAAAAATTTGGTAATATCAATCCATTTCTGGACCTTTTGCCCCATACTATGGCTTTGTTAACAAAATTTTGATTCTCTATACGAGTAAAATGGGTATGTTTCTTTGAAATATGCAAGATTTTAGTATTGGGAAAAGAGCATGTCTTTGTTCTTCTTCCGTAATGCTATTTCTGTAACATCAGGAGAAAGAGATATTGGAACACACAAAATCAATTCGCCCAAACATATTTACAAGTGTTCGCAATCAGTTGACGGAGATGAGGTTCCTGCATCTCATTGGAATCTCGTCGGGACAGAAGCTGCAGCGGCGTCCACGAGGATTTTACATCCGTAGCGATAGCGACGCTCTGAATACAAAAAGATAGATGTTCAGCCCGTCTATGTTTTTTATCCGTGCAGCAGGTACCGCATTTCTTATCTGTGCAGCTCTTAAATATATAGGCACCAGTCCTTTTTATGTGTGTACATTTCTACTTCGTCATCGGCTCTCTTTAGAAAAGGAAAGAGGTTGGAAATGCGAGTGGCATTAGGAGGACGGCGGGCGCTGGCTTTGAAGACGCACACGTTTATTTGTGCACAAAAAATACGTGCTTGCGGACAAAAAATACCGCTCGAGAAAAGAGGAGACGCTTAATTAGAGCGATAATTAAGCCATTCTGTACTGTGTACAGCGACTTAAATCGTCCAAATGAGGGCTGCGTCGATCGTAAAGAGGGAAACGTTTTAATTTCGACCTGTTGATGGCGCATCAATTTTTGAGAGGCCTCGAATAATCTTCAGACGCTCGTAAAAATAAAACGAGGAAGCTTCAGAATATTTTTATTGTTATTTCAATCAATTACCAAGGAAATGAAATGCTCAAAAAGGATTTCCTCGCGTTGAATAAATCTTGATGTTGCTCTGATGCATAAATTATGATGAGCTTTTTTGATAAAACGTTGTAAAAAGGTAAGGCATCGCTGAAAAAGTGTTTGGTGGAAGAAAGAAGCAATATACAGCAACAAGACCAGTTCCGCAGGTAACCAAACGAGTTATCCTTAAACCCTCTGGAGAAGTATGCGCGCCTGATCCACATGTGGATTTGAAAATCCACTGACCCTGAACGCGGACACGGAGAGCGAGAGATGAGAGTTCCAAATGACTGGCTTCTGCCACTGGCTTGTCTGGTTTTTTCTCTCCTTCTATCTCGAGGCGCACAAGGAAAAAGCTCTCCAACGGGTTGCAATGGACCTATCTGATCGAGTGCAACTCTGTTTATTGATTTACCAGCAACGTGCGGGCAACATCTGAGAGACCGCAAATATTTTAGCTTCGGGTTAAGAATCCATTAAACACCAATGGAAAAATGTGACAATTAAAGCACTTGATTTGAAATCAATGGAATTTTCAAAAAATTCAGGCACAGAAGCTCATAAAATTTGGAAATGTCACAATCTCTGCACGAAAGTAAAAACAGATGAAAAAAATGAATGTTCCTTACTTCCGGCATTCAAAGAAAAAAGTTAAGCATCAAAGGCAAATAATGCACCTGCACTCTCACGTACACATTCTGCCTCTCTGTTGACAGGAATGAAAAAACACTTTGCAGAAGTACGCAGCAAAACGGGAATCCCTCCGTCGTTGTTTAAAAGTCATTCAAAGCGACCAAACAAAACCAGAGCTGCGTTTCAGACGCGAGAATTTCGAATGTGTCTTGCGAAGGGGTGGCGGAGGGTGGCATTTAAGTTATGAATAATTTGTCCGTGTCATATTTGCGGTGCATATAATGGGCAGCTCTCGCAGGAGACGCAGGGGTGGCGCAACAAAGATGCAAAATAACGCACACGCCGCGCGCGCGGTCGCTACACATAGCTCATCTGCGGGAGCAAACACGCAGAGAGATGGAGCAGAGCGCACGCTTTTTGCGGCATTCCGGCCGCAATTATTTATGCAGTGAAAAAGAGGCAATTTAAACAGCATGAATAGTTGATGGGACCACCCTTCTTCTGCTGCACAAGAGATTAATCCGGCCCGCCGCTGGAACAATGCTCACAGCCATTGCGTCTTGATTCTATTCTCCGCGCGCGCGCCGCGCCTTAGCACACTTCACCAGAGATTTATGAATATTTGAAAACCCTGTCTAATGCATCAAAATTGCTGCGAGCGAGAAGGGTTGTTTGTCGAATGAATACACCTGCTGGATTTTTTAGCCTCGAAACGGGGAAGATATTTAAAAATAATTAGTTTGCCTAAGCCGGCGCTGCCAAAAGATGCAAACTCTCATTTTTTACTCAGGGGGCGAACTTCAAGATTGATGCTTCAGTTGGGCAATTTAAGTTTTCGAGGGTACTTTCATTTTTGGAAAACGCAGATCGAGAGGATGACTGCCTGCTCTCAACTGCCTTTCGCGCCCCCCAGTGTGCAATTCTCGACTCATTGTCATGCATAAAGCGCATTCGAAACTGTTCAATACGACACCCCAGAGAGCGCAAAAGATGGCCCTCTATACGAAATTACAATTTGTAACAAGCAAACACTTTTCCAGCGAAACTTTTTGCTCGTCGTGTCTTAATTAGATTTCGACAATGGGGCAGAGGGGGATGCAAATCTAATTAAGTGTTTCTTCGTCAGTTTAAAACCTTAATTATACATAAAACAGAAAATATTCTTAAATTTGAGATTTTTTCAAATCTGGAAATCCATTTATAATATAGAATGATTTGATATAAATGTGTAAGATTTTTTTAGGGGTGAAGGGTTTTATATTCTGCGTTTGAGAGTGACGATTCTAGTTAGCAGGACTAACTGCAGAGTGCAGTAAAATCGGGAGAGTAGAATATGAAGCACACCGGAGTTCGGTATTTTCTTGACAGAGGCCAGGAGAGTGCAAACCCTCTGCCAGCTATATTGAAATTTAGCGTGGTTTAAAATTGGTTCTCGCTGCGTTGCATTTAATTCCAAAGTGAACTTATTGATTCGACTGTAAATAGATATTTAAAGTATATGATAGCTATGCGTCACCAACAACATGAAAAATTGAATTTTCCTTCATAACATTATCGAAAATTATGCTACTGGCGCGTGGATTTTTTTCTTATTAAAAAAATGGTAAAATAATTGCATGTGATTTTCTGTTCCAATATTCCCATTTGTATGATTGTTGCAGAAGTTGAAAGATAAATAAAATTGTCCTTTGTAGATCAAGCTTTAAATAACTAATTTAATTAAATTAAATAAATAAATAATTAAGTGAAACACTAGGTTTTGGCAGTGTCAAGATCATCTGATGAAATTCACACCATCGATCAAGAGTAACCAATACAACCGTCAAATTTTCATTTTTGGGGGTTTAACGGACTTTGGGAAAGCAATAACTCATTTTGAGTTGGTGCAATTTAAAAGTCTAAGTGTGCGTTGAACTCTTCTTGTTGAGCCCGATCGAATGAACACCAAATTTAAGGTCATCGGTCAGGGCCAAAGGTCAGCAAGTCTTTTCCGAAATTTTCCTTATTTTTTTTTATTTTGAACACCAGAACCACTTTAAAAATTCAAAACGCTCCTTAAAAGTGGTCTCAAGGTACGTGCGAACTTAAATGAAAATTTAAAGGTACTGTTCGGCTTCGTTTTCGTGAAATTCAATATTTATGCCATATATATAAAACTCAATATTTTCGATTTTTTTTTTCAAATGGTGTGATCACTAGATCTCGGGTTCTAATGGTCAGAAATGCAAAAACTTCACACTGTTTGACTTGGTTTAACTTCCCCTGGTGAGCTAAATGGTTTTTGGGGTGCTCACCTTTCACCCCTGAACCCCTATTGGCCGTAATTTCATCGCCCGAGTCGAAAAATGAATACTTTAAATCATCGCGATTTTTTGTTCTTTTATAACTGGTTTTTAACACAGGTAGAGATTGTAACGCAGTGCATGATTTGAAACATTTTTAAATGCGGGTAAAACGTATAAGATATTTTAACAGACAACGCGCCTGACTTGAAGCGGAAGACAGGAAAGTTCTTGGTAAAAGTGCAGCCCATCGAATCAGCGATAAATTAAAGCAAGTGATTAACATTTTGAATCAAATATTATATTATTGAGCTTTACAGAAACTTGTGCGAAGAGGTCATTTTCTGTTTTCTGGTATTTTTAAAATTCATAATACTAATTTATTTTTTTAATCTTTTAGTAGACACAAAATATAAATCTTCTTTCTGAAGACGCATAGTCCACAATAATGACCCCGCGTCTCTAAATATCCAATAAAACTCTCCCAAAACCTTTTGTAGTATGATGGTATTAATATAGTATAATAGAGGAAGGTCGATTCATTTTCGAATGTTAAGGAGAGAACTTCCTGTGAGCGTCGGATACAAAAGACATTCTGCAACAGCTTTGTGCTCCTTGGATGGACAACGAACGCGTCTCCCAGGGTAACTCGCGTGTATATAGTCTAACCCCGCGCTTTTCCCCGAAAAATATCATGAATGGAGCATTTTTATGGACGAAATGATGCGAGGGTTCGTTCTTCAAGCGTGCGGACCACGCAAGGAATAAGAAAAGGTGCGCGTTTTCACCTGGGCCCTGTTGAGTGTGCATTAAAAGCAAATCAAGCGTGCTTCTCGCTCCAACATATTTTCCAAAGCCAAAAAATGCTGTTTGCCTGCGACCGTGGCTGGCTGGCATAATAAAAATTTTATGCCCTCTTCTTGCAGCCCGCTCGCACGAAAAGGCATTTCAGAAAAAGTGCGTGAGCGCAATAGGAAGGAGCGAAATGGAGACGTCAAAATTCTTGACGCACCGCTCGCACCGCTTATCACGCCAGATAGAGCCGCAGAATGAAATGAAAACACGATCAATTTTGCTCCAGCATAATTCTCCAAGGCTTAAGATACCGGTAAAGTGTCTATTTTGTACCTGAAAAGCTAATTTTTGAAATATATGATGTAATATTCAGTAAATTTGTTAAAAAAGTGCTTACCGGTGTTTTCGAAATTCAGGAAATTCTGTACTTTGTATCGTTTTTTACGGCTTAAATTACGACATATTTCTTAATAAATTTTATTTTTTAAGCCTTATTTGGTGATCGAATTTGACTAAGTAAGAGGCTTTCAAACAGTGAAATAAAAATTACGGTGCAATCTCGTTTATATTTTAAGTAGAGCTTTACATAATATATATGCCACAATTAAGAATAATTCTAAAAAATATTTGAAAAATGCGACCACTCGAGGTTGTTTTCATGTTGAATATAATTAAAACCAGGCTTCATCCTCGTTGTCAAAAAAGAAAATCGTCGTTTTTATTCCTCGTTTTTTACTCTAAAAAAGTTAATTAAGTTTTTTTCTTGTGAAATTTAGCAACAATTTATCTCTAAAATCAAGACCGAGGAACAGATAAATTTCAGATTATACCAATGTTCTGGATTTCGATTCCTCTCGTCGCGATCTATCCAACGGTGTGCGAATTTTGAGGAAAAATTCCCTAAATTGTGGTTTTA
The DNA here is from genome assembly GCF_949628265.1 of Cloeon dipterum. Lineage (NCBI taxonomy): Eukaryota > Metazoa > Arthropoda > Insecta > Ephemeroptera > Baetidae > Cloeon > Cloeon dipterum. Next base: position 36,024,828 of record NC_088788.1, on the reverse strand, counting down.
CAAGACAGTGCTTGCTGCTTGATTAGCATGCTCCAAAGAAAAACAGTGAAATGTAGTTGCAGGGTGGCCGCACTGGTAGGAAATTCTCTGTTTGACTGCTAGAGACCGACTAAGGAGAATCTACTCTCCTTAAGACCGACTAATTTATTTCACAATCCGCACTCTCTTCCTGCACAGATACTTGAAATACCTGAGAGAAATACTTGGCATATAACAAACAGTACAGTGATAAATTCACACATATGTATATACGTGTAGCGTTTCCCGCACATTATTCTGGCCGAAATCAAATTTGTATCAATCTCGCTCCTATATAGATGTCGCTTTTACTGTATGATAAGCGCTTTTCAACCTTACACCTTTCACTGACCGATCCACCTCCGCACGCAGTCACGTGATCGTCTACTCGCTCTTGGCCGGGAGATAAAGTCGTGCGTGTGCTGATCACACGGGGTGAGCTTCTCTTGTGATAACTTGAATTTTAATCATGCTTGACTCGCTATTCTATTGCGTTTATTAAATTGTTTATAACACTTGTCATTTTGTTACATCAAATGTAATTCAATTGCTACGCTCATCAATAAACGTAAAAAATGGAATTTTGACGTATTATCATCTATTTGGCTAAACTACCCCTCAAATTCAATATTCCAATTTAATTTAGCTGCATGATTTCAGTTGCAACAACCTGAAAATCGGCAAATTAACCGAAACATCTTAGTTGTCATGTACACTCTTTTAGAATTAGTTAAAATTAATTGCTTCCACAACGAGTTCCATTATTATTATCATCATTTTTATTCGTAGAATATGAATATGAAAAGAGGAGACAAGCGGAACAAAGGTTAGGCGAAAAATGTGCTGGATGCGGGTGCGTCGCCCGCACACATTCTTCTCTCCTCGGAAATAACAAAAAGTAACCAAACACCAGCAGCAGAATTTTTAATTTGCAAGAGTTAATTTCGCGAGCAGGCAAGCATGAATGCACACAGACACTCTCATTCGGGGTTACAAAAAAATCCACACATTATTTTTGCGCGCGTATACATTATTTTTAATCCAGCGCTGGAACAAGGAAGGCGTCGTTGTACGGTTTTGATTATCGCTGCCAAAATGCGATCTTTTCGAGTGGATTGCCATCAAAAGTGAAACAATGGGGGGCGCGAGTCACGAACAAAAAGCAGCAGCGCAGAGGCCAGAACTCATTCGAATGACACCGACGCCCCTGAAATATTCGCGCGCGCGAATAAAATATTTTGCATGCACACGCTTTTGCTGGTACGCTCGACTCGGCGAGCGAGTATTCCCAAAGGTTCGCCATCCCGCTCTCTTTCATTATGTTTTGCCTGCCTGTTTTTACTTTATGCTCATTCCGCTGTCGCCGCGCTGACGCGAAATAACGATGCACATTTAGCCAAATTAATGTGTATATCCTCAGTGCACTCATTACATTAGCGTAATTAAATTTAACGCGCCATTGCATTTTTCGGTGATTGCCGCACACGCTCGCACCCTTTGAGCCAAACGCCACTGTACACTTTTAAACATGCGCCACTCCACCCAATTTTTAGCAGAGGCAAAATATTACTATTTCCATTGTTCGTTTATTCTATCTATGTGAAAGTTTTATTTATAGAAGCATTTAGAGAGTGTCAATCGATTTCGGAGGATTGAATTTGGTTGGGCAGCCGAATCACTCGGCCGACAATTTGACATGACGTGCCGGAAGTCGGTGGAAAGTTAAAAACCGTTACTTTTAAGCAAAAAGAGCCACAAAAACACCGGTTAACAATCAAAGATTGGCGTATTTGGCTCACAGCTATCGAGACGGCAGTGACACAGCGACTACTAGCGTAATTAAGCAATTAACAAACGCTGACCAGGATATCAATTTTCAACTTTGGCCAAAAACTATTCATTAGTACATAATCATAAAATCTTCCCATACTCAATCCAGGATAAACTCATGTAATGGAGAACGATTATTACTCTTATTAGTAACGGTTCTACTCCAATTGAATAGTTTTTTTAAGATGTGTCCGTGTCAATTTAATCAACACATTAGATAAAGCTTAATTTGGTCCAAACTCGATCCAAACATTATCGACTTCTTTCATAATGATTACGGTCTTTAATTTACCATATCATTTTTTCTTGGTAAGATAGAAAACAAATCTTCTAGGAAAAGGAATTCTTATATAGTTTTCCTTATTACATGCATTATGAAATACCAAGGTTGCCTCTAACAAGTACGATTATTATTCCTCTCAAAACAGCATTTCATTTCTTGACTCTCGATCTCTTTGAATTTTGATTGAAAAGAAACAACTTTAGAAAAATTGCTCAATTATATGTTTTTTTTGTTATTCTATTTTAAAGTTGATTAAATAATATTAAAAAATGTGATTTCGTCCACGTTTACCAAGTCTAAGGACATAGACAATCATTTTTCATTTAAAAAGAAAGGCTGTGATTTAGTCAGAGCTCTCAGCCGCGAGATTTAAGACAGCGGCGGGCGGGGCCGGCTTAGCCGAATTTTTGAACGCGGCGGCGGCTGGCCATTTTCATCAGCGGCTGACAATATTTTAAAAGTGCAGCTTGATAGTGCTTAACGCCCCGAACACACACACACACACACATTTATTTCTCCTGCACTTCTTAATTTTTGACCCTTTTTCACCGGCAACTAGCGTGACTGTGGCGCGCAGCTTAGCCAGATTCGCAGCGGATGGCGGCCGCTCACGTGACCCAAAATTTGCCGGCTATGGCGTGGCGCAGTAAATAACTGATTTTTATAGAAACAACAAATTTCTTATGTGTGTGGGCCTCATTTTGGGGCGGATTACGGCTAGCAATTTTTTTAAAAATAATGCTCGATACTGGGCGATATATCGCTAATTCCCTATCCTTATACACGGCGCGATATCAATATATCACCCAGTATCGCCCGTTTAAAAAAAAACTAGCGTGCCGTCGTCAGAAACTATGTATGATGTTGTTTTGTGGGACAAGGGCTATTATTGAATTAATTGTTTGGCCTTGTCAAAGGCCAGGCCCTGAAAAGAGCCGATTTAGGGAAGGGAGGGAACCTTCAATCGGACCGTGAAGGTTTGGCTCGGGGACGCGCTGCCCGCGGAGCAAAATCCAGCACGTGGATCAAAATCCGCTGGCTGGCAAACGCATAATGAAGCTCCTCCAGAACATAGTCCTGGTCCACAGCATCCAGGCCGGAACAGATCCGCGGCAAATACAACTCGCGAACCCTGTGCCGCCGCGTGTAACGCGCCAGACCAGCGATCATGAGATGTACGCCGCGAATGTGACCGTCTGGATCGTGGTGGAGCTTCTGCGTCGAGCGTGGCTTCGAAACGCAGAGCAGCATATCGGTGTGGTCGGGCATTCGTTCAACCGCCACGTAGCCAAGATGCGCACGCGGATGTTTGCGCCGCAACGCGTCCGGACACCAGCCTGTCAGCCGCCTTGTGAGCAGCGCCAGGCCAGCACCCATGGCGAAGTCGGCGCCCACAGCCTGGGCCTTGACACCGCGACATTTGAACAAATCTCCCTTCGACACCTTAATGCTGCACCTACTGTTCGAAGGCCGCTTTATGCCGTTTCGCCTGATGCGATCCACGTCCCTCAAGTACTTTTGGTACTCTCCTGACGGAAAACGCTCCTGGCGAGACATGGAAAAAGCGGGCAACGCAAAAGTGAAATGAACTAAGAAAAACCACGAGAGAGGTGTGAGCAGGGGGTACGTCGATTTACGACCACGGTGCATTCCTCTCAGCCAGGGCTTTTATAACTTTAGAGCAGGTGGAGGTGGAGCCATAACTGATCTGCCCGCCCTCTGTGTAAAGGAATTCACAACTCAAGACCCGCGCCCGCGCGCCGCGCGCGAACCCAATAAAACATTCTGTTTTTCCCCTGCATGCACTTTTAAGTTTATTCCCTTTTTCATATTTCCCCGGTGGCTGGCGCAGCTTAGCCAGATTCACGGTGGCTGGCGGCTGCCCACGTAATCCTAAATTTGCCGGCTGGCGCGGCTGGCTGACTGAGACCTCTATTATTATGAATGAAATATTTATTAGACACCACGGGTGTACAACAACAGGCATATACAATAATTAAATCACAGGTTCATTGCTAGTCTTTGCTTGGGCGGCTTGGCACAGTGTCAAAGTGTTCTTATCACATTCGAGGAAATGGTAGAAACTGATTGGTTTATCACAGAATTTGCACTCACAGTCCTCACTCGAGCAGGAGTGGTAGGTCAATTTTTTACAAATAAAATAGTGAAAACCGTGACAAGCGTGTCTCGTGAACATGTGTCTGTTATTAAAAAGGGCTCCCTTCCAACTTTGGTTGACCATGGCGGGGGTGACGAAAAACCCCGGGTCGATTTCAGAGGCCTTAAAGTCCTGGTTAGCTATGAACTTTTTAAATGAGTCAGTCTCCGGCAGTGAATATCTATTATTATTATTACTTTTTTCCTTTTAATCCCTGTCCGAGGACCGGGAATGGCGCGCTTTGTACTAGCATGAATGCTGAAACCCGAGTCCCAATAACACCACGAACGGATAACATGGGCTCACCAGGCCACACACAGAGACCCAGCTCACTGAAGGGCCATACTTTTCTCCGCACCGAGGACTTTTCAAACGCTAGAAATTCGCCCCATGATGCCAAATCACACATGCTGGAAAGGTGAAAACCAGCAAGTAACGAGTGTGCCTGGGGTTATCAAGAGTTATCACATTTGACGATGTCAATACTCAACAATTTTGCGGCCTCCATTTGTCAAATTTGATTTTCAACTTTAGTGAACTACACCCTAGACCTTTTTCCTACGACAAACCTATGGACTTGAGTTACTGCACTTTCAAAAATTTTATATTTTGACATGTGATATTGGATCCCGTAAGAATGGAAAATGCGCTATACATTCTTTCCAGCATTGTTTATTCCCATTTCATAGATATGCTAACCCTGAAAATAGTGTCATTCAGCAAAGCCAACTATCGATTGGCCCGGCAAGCAATGAGGGAGCATGGAAATAGTAATTGCAAAACGAACGCGTATATGCTTCTATACGAATAAATGGGTTCGGCAGTTCAGCTGCACGCCGCTCATCCATGTGCTAGGCCACGAGCAGCAGATATTCAATCATGGGCCACCCCATCCATCCATCCATCCGTCCTTCTGACCGGCGAGCTATCCATCCATCCATCCATCCATCCATCTAGCAGAGAGCAAAATGCTGTCAACATTATGCGACACATTCGCGCAGAGGCACACGTCCGAAAAGCGGTGTCGCGCGGAATTCAATTTTCATGGGCTGAGCATGATTATTCAGCAGGCGCAAACGCAGAAAAAATCTGCATTCGCGGGAGGAGCATGGGTGGCTATCCTCCTCACCAACAGGTTGCGCGAACGTCTCGAGCTGGGAGTTCTTTTTGAATTTCAACAGGAAATTCGCTCATCAAGGCATTACTTGCTCTTTAAATTATTTTCACTGCACGCGGCAATCAATCAATCAATCGTTTTGGCAGCGACGGGGTGCTTGCGCGGGGGTGGAAACGGGGGAATTCGCACAGAGTCGCACCGCCGGCGCTGCACAGCGAGTAATAAGAGGGCTGAGCGAGCGAGCGCGTGGTGCAGTGCACAAAAGTAACACGTCCCGCGCCGGCCACGACCCATTAATTAACAAAATATAATTACATCACACACGTACACGGGCCGGCGCGACAATAATTTATTATTCCATTTGAATCCTTGCACAAATTTTATGCCCTTCACCAAATTCACGAGCAGCTGCCGCATTATTTACATCATTTTTGTGCCTTTCAAACACTATTCCCGACTCGTGGCACTATATTATCGATTTTGCGCCGGCATGGTTAGAAGACCCAGGAAAGAAAGGAAATAATTGGATTGAAAACTGATATTTGGCACACACACACTCTGTGTATTCTGAGAGGTTCATTATTTTCATCACATCGCCACTCTAGCGAGCAGCCGTTGTTATGCAACACGCTGAGCATGCATGCTGAGATGGTTGTATAACACTCGGCTTGCTGCGCGCGGGGTCTTGTTATCTCTCTAATGGGCCCCTAAAAACAAAGCCTCGCAATGTGCCGTGTTATGTGCGCTCCTTGTCTAATGATAATTTTCTTTCGAGAATTCTAATATCACTCTCGCAAAGCTGACGATCCTGCCATGATTCTGCGTTATAGCAGTTTCATCGATTTTAATCGTGAAGGAGCTGTCCTCACACCAAAATATAATGATAGTTCCACTTTATCACTTAGAAGCATTTTGATAAAATTGTGGTTAATTTAAAATCATTTTGCAAAAAGCTATAAATGAAGTTGCTATGAAAATCTTGACAAAATATTTTTAAGAGATTCACGAGGACGTACTAGGAAGTATTCTAATTAATCAAAACATTTTTTTAATTTATTTGTTTTTCTTTCTTTCGTTTTTATTCAGTGAAAACCAATCTTTTTGTTAATATTCATCGTCAATGCTGTGGTTTATGATTTTGTTTTGCTGATCCAAGGCCTACAGGACTGAAAAATTGGCTTTTTAAAAACTATTCTTCGTCTTCAATTGATTTTTTGCGGTTTAATTATTAAATTCTACGAGTTTGTTAATTTGAACTTTTTTTATTTCGTTCAATTAAAGGTTGGCAATTTATTCTGCGATACAGGCAAAATTCTGAAGTAGGACGTCAGCGGCTGTCGCGTTGACGTCGTCACAGGATTAAATGCAAAAGTAATTTTGTTTGACAGCGCTGATGCCTGCTGGGCCGAAGGTCGCACCCTAAAATGCCCGGCATAGCAGCTTTGGGCCGGACGAAATCGTTGCTGACTCCGTGCGAGCTCCGTGCTGTAGGGGCATCGTGCCCATGGGTGAACCCGGCCGCGTGTTTAGGAATTAAAAAACTCGCGCGCTGCGTTCTTTGTATTTTTTCCAGCGTGCCCTTCCAATCAATACGGGCCGAGCACGATCGGAGGGCCAATGGCGGGCGGCGCCAAGGTAAACCTTGGCCGCGATTGGCTGGTGGGGGGATGGGAGTTTAGAAGCAAGCGGCGGCGCCAGCCGCGCTGCACTAGCGCGCGGGGCCGTCGCGGCCGACACTCGGCACACTCAGCAGTAGTGTGATAGAGGCTCGAGTGAACGGGCCGCGCATCTCGTTGCCGCGAGCAGTTGTCGTCATGTTGTTTGAACAGTAGTTACTAGTTGGCCTGAAGATGATGACCGACGGCCAGATGGTGATGACAGTGTTGCCTACGTTCGCCGGATTGTCCTACGAGCAGCACTACGATCCGCGAGGCTCGTACCTGCGCACCTTTCACCACCAGCGGAGCCAGCTCAGGTACCAGCCGTACTTGGTGAGCCACCGCGGCATCCCCCAGACCACCCATGTGCCGGCGTTCTCCTCGGTCAACGTCGACCCTCGGCAGACGCTGCTCGACCTGAGCAGCGGGCCGCCCCTGCAGCGGACCGAGGCGATGGCGCCGCGGCCCGAGTCGCCGCCTGAGCTGGAGCAGACGAGCACGCACGTCTCCCGACTCTACCCTGAGATCTTGGCCATCATCTTCAGCTACCTCAGCGTCAGGGACAAGGGTCGGGCAGCGCAGGTATGCACGGCGTGGCGCGACGCGGCCAACCACAAGTCGGTGTGGCGGGGCGTCGAGGCCAAGCTGCACCTGCGGAAGCCCTTCCAGGGACTGTTCCACAGTCTGGGCATCAGGGGCATCAAGAGGTTCCAGGTGCTGTCGATGAAGAGGTCGCTCAGGGAGCTCGTCTTCCAGGTTCCCAACGTGGAGAGTCTGAATCTGAGCGGAAACTACAGCGTCACCGACATCGGCCTGTCGCACGCCTTCCATGACGCGCTGCCCTCCCTGACGCAGCTCGACCTTTCCTTGTGCAAGCAGGTCACCGACTCGAGCTTGGGACGAATCGCGGAGAACATGCGCAACCTGGAGGTGCTGGAACTGGGCGGGTGCTCGCACATCACCAACACCGGCCTGCTGCTGATCGCGTGGGGCCTGTCAAGACTGAAGCGTCTCAACCTGAGATCCTGCTGGCAAGTGTCGGACGGTGGAATCTCGCACCTCTGCGGCAAGGGTCTGGCCGACGACTCTGACGAAGACGATTACTCGTCGAGGGCCGCGGCGTCGACGTACAACATCACTCAGCATTCTCCTCAACCGGACATGCTGGGCACGCTTAAACTCGAGTACCTCGGTCTGCAGGACTGTCAAAGGTTGACCGACGAGTCGCTGAGGTACATCTCGTGCGGCATGACCAACCTCAAGTCGATCAACCTGAGTTTCTGCGTGTCCATCACCGACAGCGGCCTCAAATACCTGGCCAAGATGCCGACTCTCAGGGAGCTGAACATGAGGGCGTGCGACAACGTCACCGACACTGGAATAATCTACCTGGCGGAGTTCGGCTCGTCCCTGACTTCGCTGGACGTGTCTTTTTGTGACAAGATCGGCGACGTCGCGCTCAACCACCTTTCGCAGGGCATGACCCTGTTGAGGACCTTGTGCCTGAGTGCGTGCCGCATTTCGGACGAGGGTCTCTGCCAGATCGCGAGCAGTCTTACTGAATTAGAGGTGTTGCACATCGGACAGTGCAACAGAGTGACAGACGTGGGTGTCAATAAGTTGGCGGACAGTTTGCAGAAGTTGCGTGCGATCGATCTGTACGGCTGCACACACGTTTCTCATGCTGCCCTCGACAGGCTGCACAGCCTGCCCAGACTCAAAGTGCTCAATTTGGGTCTATTCCACGTTAGATGAGATTAAGTGACATTTTCCACGTACGGTTCAATCAGTTCCTTTAGTTGAAATTCGACTGCTGGGCTTGCTGTTATAATTATTCATTAATTATTTCGGCTTTGGATCTGGGTCGTTCAAAATACGGAGTTCGTGGAATTGCTCATATCATGTTGTGATTTTCCATCGCCCCCGCCCCCTGCTCCCGCCCCAATCGCTGCTTTTCTTGAACGGAATGGAGCTATTTTTCTCGTGGAGGAAAACCAAAAGTTGAGCGCAGTAACCATGGTGGTGCTTGTTCTGTAAAATTAAGGGGAACTATTGCCTGTGATAACGAATTAAAATTTTTTATGAACACGCGATCGATTTGTCAACAACCCAATGCTGGATTTGACTGAATTTTCATCTAAAAAGATTCACCATGGTTACACTTAATAAGGCTAAGCTTATTTGCCGATTGATTAATTGATTGGCCGCCCAATTTAAAAAAAATTATTTATGAATCAACTCATCCGCACGGACTTGATTGCTTTACAGATCGTCGTCATTCTCTAATGATCTCCGATTCTCGATTTCAAATAATGCTGCTGCAATATTTCGTGTGAATAGGAAATGTTTCATTTGTCAAATACTTTGTGCCATAAAGTTCGTAGACTCAAGGTCGATTTTGTGTTCGTATGATTACAAGCTTATGTACATTAATTTTTTAATCAGCAATTTTCGAATCAAAGCGAATAACCAAAACCACCCAAAACAATAAAACAATACGTAATTTTGTAAAAGGTATTTAAGAACATGGCCTACGGAAAAACAGCCAATGTCTCAAGCTACGAGCTGTATCTAGGATGAAAAAATGAATCGTTAATGTGCATTTATTAATTAAACGAAACGGGAGTCCAATCACTGATGGTTGATATGAATTGTGATTATAAAAAGTGTGTATACTGGAATGCGAGGAATGCGTTTCTAATGTTGTTATTATTGTGACATGTGCGAGGATTAAAGGTGCTTTCTTTTCTTTTCATGACAGTTTTAGATATGACAAATTTTGTTACAGATTCCATCGATGCAACTGTTATTTACACAAATTGTTTTACAAGCGATCATTGTGAAAAAAATAAGTGTTGATTATCAATCAGCCCAACTTTTGTCTTAAAGACGTTGTGTTATCTACATGAATGAATGTAATTAAATATGAAGTGTAAATAACTAAAGAGGAAAACTACATAAAAATAATATTATATCTCAAAATCAATGCGTTTAAATCGAGCTAAAATATCCCTAGTCACCTATCAAAATGAGAAAACATACAGAAGAAAAAAAGAACTGCTCTGATTTTATTGATTTACAAAATAAAAAATATTTCTTAAAGTGGAAGGAATGAAAAAAGGAACGATGTTTTGAGCCCGTCTCAATACGCAGCTAGCAGCGAATGGAAAGGCCAGGGGGCCTCTCCTCTACCCCATTGTGCGCAGCATAATTATCTTTCTGAGCTTGAAGCCGCGCGGCAACCCGTGTGCAGTTGGAACTCACAAAAAATATACGGCGAGAGCAAAACACGCACGATCAGAAGATTATTTCGTCTTCAAATTTGATCCAAGAAATGCGCCAGAGGGTAAGCGAGGATAAGGGTACCTTTCGCTTGAGCGCTGTCCAAGATTCACCTTTTCAAATACCTTTTGTCAGATCATGCTAGTCTATTATCGAAAAGTCTTTACAGTGGTTAGGGTAAACGTGCTGACAGGGCTTGTGAATTGTTGAAGAAAATTTTTTCAAAAAGTTTTCAAAGAGCTCAGCGTGTTGAGAGCAGTCTTTGTTCGGCCTTATTGAAATAAATTTCTTTAAACGCACAATGAAGCAAGGAGCACGCTCTTAAATGACAACAGCAGGGAAATTACTTAACGACACATTTATTCAATTGAATATTAACCAACAAAATAAATAATAGATGATTGACGCTTTTACGATTGTGGCTCATGAGAGATTGTTCCTCGTTCCTCTCCATTTATTTCTTGCTCTATTGACATTAAACGATTTTCAAATGTCTAACTGTATCATCGATCCAAAATTCAGAGGATCAACAACAGAAAAACCCTTTCGATCCGCGTACTTTTCCAGGGCATTGACGGCAGTTGAAAAATGCATAAAAATTTTCTCGACGTGGCTGGAGCGTTGCTGCTTTTTCCGTCTGTACACGACGACGTCCATCTCTGCAGCGAGCACACATTCATTTCAGAGCTTTGCGTGTTCTTTCAACCTTGGAGATTGCTTTGCATACCAGGCGCGGAGTCTCCGGCAGAGATGTCGGTTTGTTTCGCGTAACCCTTTCAGCTAGTTGCGGCCCCTCCTCGTTTTATTCTCTCTCGGCGCGCAGTGTCTTTCGCGGCGCAGAGAGATGTGTGTCCAGCAAAGATGAAAAGATGCGGCGTCGGATGCTGGAGCCGCGCCGCAAGAAAGAGAGAGAGCCTAACTGGCCGTCGAGCGAGCGAGCATTTTTCTGCCTTCAGCCGGCGACTGGCTGGCTGACTCTCGCGATCCGCTCGCCTCGCTCTCGGCTTGGAGCATTTTTTATAAATATTCTGCTTTTTTCAAAGAAAAACTGGTTCTCTCCTGACTCGCCTCTGCTTCTTCTTGGGCCTGAAATTTATGCTGCACGCACTGTGTGAGAAGCACCGCTGCTTCAAATAATCCTCCCCCATTTGCAGCCGTGGCTGCTGGGCAATAAAATTGTTTCACTTAGCTCAAACAGAAGTTAACTTTGTTCTGCGAGAAAAAGAAATTGCACCGTCGAGAACATAAAATTGTTCGGCGATGTGATAAGCATAGTAATAAAATATGATAATATTTAACACACTCACTGCTGCGCGAAAAGGGGTATGGAGAAATAAAAAAGTTTATGCTATGCACCCAACCATATTTTCGCTGCTTCGACTTTTGATGTTCGGCGTCGCAACCCTTGCTGCCTGTATCGGGCTGCAAACGCATAAAACGAGAGTCGGGAGGAAATTAAAAAAAAAATAGGATGAGGCATGGAGCCACTTTATTAGCTCGGCACACGCAGTCTAAACTGCTGATTGAGCTTGATTTCTCAGGCAGATCTGCAACTCTGACAGTGCATTGAAGTTTTGCCAACATGATTTTAGTTTTCAATCTTTTTGACGTCAAAATTGAGGAAAGGTAAATATTACGTTGATATTTTTGTTGAAAAAAATCAAAACTAAACTGAGGATGGATCTTGAGTTTAAAATTTCAATTCGAGCCAAAATGGCATGTCGGCATGTCTGACTTAAGTGAAAAAATACAAAGCGTCTACCTTGAAATGCGATTTTCAGGGTTGGGGCGGTGACCTTAAAGCCGAAGCAAACATTTTTTTTCGGCAAACAAAATTATTTCAGTCAAGCCGATTATAATTTCAATAGCGGACTGACATTTCTCTCTTTATATCTTCGTTCAACAATACCTTTTTGTCACCCAAATTACACAGAGGATGCAATTTTTCTCATTGCACGCGTTTTAAAAACTAATATTACTAAAATGGGGGACCTTATGAGTATTCATTCATGTTTTGTGCTCCATCAGAGGGCCCCTGCTGTGTGGGTATAGGGGGGTGCTGGGCACCACCCAGCCGTCTTTTGATAAAAAGAAGCCGGGGCCGGGGGACTAGAAACGGGATGCAGTCGAAGCTTCTGTCGTGCCGCCGCGCCGAGGCCTTTTGGCACCGATGGTCAATTCATTTGAATAGCTCTCGGCCAACTGCCGCGGAGAGAGGGAAGGTCACAGGGCGAATCCTTTTAAAAGGGTCAAGTCTGTGCGCTGCTTGCTTTTTATACTCTCGCTGCTTTTCATGCCATAATGTGCGCTGCTCTCTGCATGGCGGAAAATAATCCCGCATTCGAGCGCAGCTCTATGCCCTTTCTGTACAGTTGACGTCCTAAGGAGCCGTAAAAATGTCACCTTTCACCTTTTTTCTTGCATGCTGTGCCTCCTTCAGATCATTGTTGACTCACAGCACGGCAAGCGGCTTTGAATGAGCGCGGCAATAATCGCTTTCGCATTGCACAATATGAAATGTACTGTCTGACCGCACCTTCAACAATTGGCACCGTGGCTACATTTTCCAACGGCTCTAAATAAAAAAAGGACACTCGAATGATTACAGATTATTTTTAAACTGATAATTTACGATCCGTTAACAATTTAAATGATCATTTGATTAAGATTACAATTAATGACAATATTTTAAGATGCATGAAAAATTGTTTCGCAGGAAACACTATTACATTTTTCAGTCCATATGCGATAAACACGAATCTAGTTTCGGTTGTCCATGCTGGCAAACGCTTTTATGATATAAACACTCTATATTGTTTATGACTGACAAACATAATACACATATTTGTTTTGATTTGAATTGAAATTGATCATGTTGAACGAGCAATTTTCCATTTTGTTTGCTCACTCTGATAAAAATCAAATTTCAAACGTTCATTGTAAATTTGCATTGCGCGTGTCTCTCCGTTTGAACATAGTTCGCGTAATTCTCTGTGCGAGCGAATATTGGCATATGTGTGTGCACCTATACGCGCGAAATACGGCGCAACCTCAAGAGAAACAGTCTAACGGCTTAAAAGCGGAAACTTTTTATCTGATAAGCACATTTTCATCTCTGCGCAGGCGAGAGAGACAAAAGAAAAATCCTTTGACAGAAAGCTGATGCGAAAAAACAACGTTTCCCTCTTGAAGACGGTTCACAGACGTGCTGGGAGGAGTCGCGAGTGAAGTGAAACAATACAAAAGTGTAAGCGACAGTTTAAGGAAAAGGAAAACAAACGCAGCTCGGTGCGTGAGATAAAAAGCAGACATTTTCGAGCTGCGTGTATATACGTGTATAATAATATTCAATAATAAAATCCATCCTGCCTCTCCGCACTGATGGTCGGTCGGTGCTGGCTGGCGCGGATGCGAGAGGAAAGCTGCAAAACAAAACACACGCCGCGCGCTTCCTTTTCCTTTTGTCACTGGCTATACGGCACGTCATTAACAGCAAGCAAGCGGTTTCGCCCGCTTAATATGCTGGTGCAGGTGTTACAATTAAAAAAAGTCCACCTTTCCACGATATTATCCTCGCTCAGCTCGAGAGATAACAAAAGTTTTAGTTGCCTCGTGCTGGCGGTGCACCTCCAATTATCGTCTCTCAGTCGGATATTTTTTTTCAAATTAAATAAGTTTGCAGATACTAATTTATTCTGCACCCCTAAATAAACATCAGAGGTTAGTTTTTGCATGGAATCATCAAGTGCATGCGTGGTGAAACCAGGTGCATGCGTGGGAATTCATTTACCCACTCATTTTCAATCTGAAGGATAATAAATAATGGCGGCTCTTTAGAAAGTCGTCACAAAGACCAGAATATTCTTTGCAGTTTAGCCATAATATCTTCAATGTGCGATTTTAGACTATATTGATACAAGTAGGCGCCGAATGAGCTCGAATTACACAAATTTTTAAATATCTGTAAGTTGGAACTGAGCCCCTGTTTACTTCTGGAACGGCCGAAAGCAAGCTAAGAAATAGTTTGAGCCCTCGTTGGAAGCGCGTCTCAGTCAACGGCACGGTTTCACCCTGCCTCTTAGGGTTACTGCTTTTTTTACCCTACGTTGAAACCTGAAGAATTGAGAGTTTCCTCCCTAAAAGTGGAAAGATGGCGTAACCGTGCCGATGCGCCTCCTACGATTTAGTTCTTACTTAGCTTCATAGTAGCGAACAGGTGTAGTGATGAGCATCCCCAACCTATAGTGACATCTTCTGACAATGAGATGTCACACAGATTACTTCGTAAATTTTTCTCCAATTAACACCGCCGAGCGGATAACATTGTGCCTGCGAGTGGCCGCAGAGGAGTTTGGGCCCAATTTGGCCAGCATCTTTTCACCTATTGAAACGTCTCTGAAGCCGCTGAAAAATTACGAAAACCAGCAAGTGACAATTAGGCCTCCAAGACCTTTGAACTATATGAGTATTTCGAAATAAAACGGGCAGAAGCAGTTAAATTGCCGCAAAAATCGGTTCCAAAACATTCCCAACGCTAGCAACAAGGATTTTTCATATTTTACTGATAAACTCTTATAAGTCTGGGCAGTCAGTTTGATGAGAGAAAACGAGGCTCAGATATGCACGGCTCGAATTTATAACTGATTCATACCGGCGCGGAGTTCTCTCGGTTGGTTCCCAATCAATAGCCTCCATTATTAATGGCCGCGTCAAAATTTATAATTAATTCGGCAATAAAATTAATTAGCCTGATTATACAGCTGCACTGTTGGCTGGCTTCGGTGCAATTTCCAGCAGCGGCCGAATTCCCAATTCGCCACCGCCGGCGCGCCAGCCAACAGCCAGCCAACCAGCCAGAGAATAATTTTGCAGCTTTCGGCTTTCCCGGCACCATAGCACTCGCTGCTGCTGTGTGTATGCGGCGAGTCGCGGCGGCGGCGGCGGCGGACTAATTTCCATTTATTAATAAGTCCGCAATAGCCGTTGTTTTTCATTAATATGTATTTTCCGAGGCATAAGGTGGATGTGCCAGGGAGTGAAATACATAATACCGGCGCGCGCGTTAGAGGCTGTCCCTGCACATGCACGTTGTTTTATTTATGTGTATTGTACTTCATACACGTCCAGTTAAGTAAATACATACATATCTTGGTGTGTTGTCGAGTGATATCTCGCACGCACATCGCCTTTTCCTTGTGTTTTCTATTCGGAATGAGTAGTAGCAAGACAAAAGAGGCGCCGAGCGTTTGACCTGACAATGAGACGTCTGGCCAGCAGAATTTACCTTGCGATGCATTTCGATGCACTCCCCGGAATAACAAACGCTTAATGTTTCACCGTGTGACCAAAAATAATGCTTCGCCTTTAAAGTAAATTGCATGCAGAGTTTGTAACCTGAAAGAAAAAGAAATTGAATTAATAGGCAAAATGAGGTCTTGATGAATATCCTCTATGGTCAAGGTAACGAATTGGCTCTTTGTAATCAAGATTATAACTACAGAGTTAATTATTTTTTAATTTTTAAAAGAAGTTTCCCATCATCAAGTCGTGTAAATTTGCATACGAAGGATTGTTTTTGGCAGCCCCAGTCGCTGTTTGGCAAAAGAAGTGTGTTGGTCGAGAGCGGCCTTCAGACTACGCAGTATTTGAACAAATGCGACGGGACATGTCCTCTAATTAAAAAATAACTGTACCGGCCACGATGCATCGTTTGGGCCGAATTAATAGGGGGAAGATCGTCGCCGAGCCGGCGGCAGGCAGTCGTATAAAACAAAACGAGAGCTGTCGAAATGAAAACGTCGCGCATTTTTGTGGCTTTTGGAATTCGCACACAGTACACACAAAAGAGGCAGCATCTCATTCCGCAAGAAGCGACGGCAAAAATCTAACTGATAAAAAAGGAAGGAACCCGCCGACGAGAAGAGAAAGAAAAGTACCATTGCTCAGAACATCAAAAGTTCTTTTTTACTACTCACAGGGGCCATCGCAATAGCAATTCGGAGAGCAGTACCAGAAAGAGGAAAGTTCGCTCTCTGTACTCTTCCGCGCGAGGCGCATCCTGCTGAAAAAAATATAAGCGCCGAGCGAGAGAAAAAGAGATGGACGGACTGAACGAGAGAGAGAGAGAGAGAGAGAGAGAGAGATCTCTCTTGCTCTCACCCACTGGAGGACGTTAGCCCGACTCTCGCACGCACACTTGTTTTTAGCGTTTTACGAGTTTCATTTCAATTTTGAGTGCTTGAATGTGCGTGAATTTTTCGTCCGCCAATTAGACCGCGGGATGGGCTTTGGATAAGAGTGCTGCGCCACGGAGAAAGGAAGTCGCACAAATGGTATTTTTTTTTTCATAAAATCGCTATTTAGAAAACGAATTAATGAGATCGTATTACTTCAACGAACTCAATTTTGAAAATAATGAGTGATCCATTTGGGTGAATTTAATTACTCTCCTCTAAATTTTTTAAAATTGTTTGGCAGTTTTTAACACTGAAAGTATAGATCACATTAAATGGGATACAATTTTTGGCTTAATTTGAAAGAATTTCTGCGAGTTGCGGAGTTGTAAATTGCAGATGACATCTCATCATTCAAAATTCTCTGCAACTAAAATAGTGGTTGTGATTTTTGTTTTAATGCTTAAGTTCTGCTGATCCGAAATTGCACGTTTCTCTTTGCAATTTGATTGTATATGGGAGTGGCCATTATGAAATAAAAAATTAACACTCAACTTTCTTCAAAACTAACGAAGCTAACTAAAAAATAATCATTTGAAGTTTACTGACGATATGACTGTTGCCGCGGGAGCCTCCTTTTATTGATAAAATTGAAAAAAGCAAGCATGGGGAACGGCCGCGCGGGGCCGGGGAGTTCAAAACTTGCCAGGTTTCTCTGAGTTCCTCATTTTAATTTCGCACTCATTGCAAGCGAGCACACTGACGAGTCTTTTCTTATTCTCTCCCTTTGGCCTGTGATGTTACTATGGAAACCATTTGCTAGCTTGGCGCTCACTCCGACCAGTTCGGCTCGCAACTCGCAAGTTTCCTTGGAGGCCTGCTTTCTGCTTTCGTCCTCTTGCTTCGTTCGTTCGGTTTGCCTGCTTTGCACGGCACGCAAAGCACTCACACATATTATCAGCGAGCGCCGTCTAGGCTCAGTGCCCATACTCGAGTACGTTCGTTTTATACCAAAATGCGCCGGCGGCTAGCTCCAAAACACACGCATCTTGCTAGCACAATACCGCACCTCTCTCCCGTGTAATGCGGTTTTGGCCTTTTTAATCATTTCGCCTAGTGCAAATATAGGCCGCTGATAATCGGCCCCCGTAACTGCATTCCTTGCGACACAAATATTCTGAGGAAAGTGGATATTTGCCTACCCTAGGGCAACTCTGAAGAGCGGAATTTTCTTCTCTGCCAAACTTCAGGCTTATTTGAAATTTTAATGTGACGCACTTCACTATAAAAGTAATTTGGAGAAAGTCATTTGACCTGGTATTAAAACCGTTTGCAGAAGAGTGTCACATGACTTGTTAGAATGTAAAGTGTTTCTGGAAAAAATACAGTTATTTTTCACTTTCATTAAATGGTAATCTATTATTATTTTCATTTTAAACCAAAGTTTTTTGTAAAAAAAAATCCTGAGAATGAACGCAGTCTAGATGAGTTAGAACGAGGGAGAAGCTTATTCATTCTCTGCCATTTGGATCAATGCATGAAAAACCTGGCTGATTTCTTTCAGCTCGTAGCTGCTGAAACAAAGCATCGGGTCCACGGACCGACTGCTCTCTGCGCGGCTGAAATATTGGATTCGACAGGAGGCCCAAGATTAAAATTGGAAATCCGCTTTGCTCCACATCAGGAAATGAACCCAGTTTAGCGAGTTTGCCTGCCGTTCTTTAAAGCCTGCTGCTGCTGCTTCACTGCTGCAGTCTGTTTATAGTTTATAAGCCAGCAAAGCAGCAGCGGCAGCAGCTTCTCCATTTTTTTCCATTCCCATAAGAATATTATAAACACGATGGCGTATTACAAAAGAGAGTCAGTATATGCGCCAACGAAGCTTCTGGCTGCTGCTCAACTCGCCGTCGTTCGCTGCTCTGCTGCTTTTCTGTCTTATCTCAACCTGATATCAATACACACACACACATACAAAAATATGCACAAGCGCGTAAAAAGCAGCAGCACGAGAAACTTTGCCGCGCGCTGCGTATTTTCCCTCGCTTTATCTGCCGTTGCGCGGGCATGCAAAGAGCATTAATTAAAAATAATTTAATTTGTTAAATATGCAAATTCACAAGGAAACAAGCCGGACGCGTTTTGCATACGCAACGGATGGGAAACGATCAAAAATCCATCGCTTTTCTGGAATAACCGACTTGTGTTTTGTGTGTGTGTGTGTGTGGGGATATTATATGGTTTCCCAGGTTTCCTTAAGTGCAGCCTGAACTTCGAGAGTTGTATTTATTTGTGACACTCGCCGCAGCCGCGTGTACATGCACACAGCACACGGACGGGGCCGCTATACACATACGTGAGTTCGTATGTGCCCACTCGCGGCACTAACCAAGTATATATGAACGTATAATATAAACGTGACGTCAGGGCCTCTTATCAGTGAACCATTGCATTGCCATTGCAAGCGCGCGCGCGAGAGAATGAAAAGCGAGTGAACGAGGCTGCCTGCCTGCCTCAAAGCCCCCAGCTCGCTGCTGCTGCTGATTAGGAAATTCAATATGCTTGTGCCCGCATTTTTCCTCCTAGTTATGGCGGAAAAGAATGGAAAGTTTCCGCGGACAAAATGATGCGGTCTTAAAATATATATAAACAAGAGGATTGCTAAAAATGGAAAATTCGCTGAAAAGAAGGCGCAAATCATTCATTTCTGGCTCTCCAGGAGAATAAGATGAAAACTGGCTAATTTTGTTTTGCCAATATTCTTAATCAGGGCCGGACTGGCTTACCAGGCGAAGAGGGCAACGCCCAGTTGGCCAAAAGTTGCCCTTTCGTGACCCTTAAATCGAAAAAAAAGTTAAATTTAACTTCTTGAGCATGCAATAGAAGTTCTTGCATGTTAAATTTGACATCTTTCACGTTAAAGGCGAATTTAAAATTGTGTTTTTCGTCAAAAAACCAATAAGATTAAAATTCATGGAACCCAATTTCCAAAAAAAAACTTATACCCCAAAGATGTACCACCTCCTTGGGGCTCGGCAACCCTCTACATAAAATGCAGTGAAATTATTTTTGCCCCAGTCCGGCACTGTCTCTGGTGATTTAATACGAGGATTGATTTTCATCCTGCAAACAGAGGATGCGATTAAAAGGTTCGCCTGCTGCCTCTTTCCCGGTTTGCCTCCATGAATATTTCATTCTGATTTCCAAAGAGAGCGAAAAATGGGGCAGGCAGGCGCGCTCTCGACGCGCGCCTCTCGTTTGCTCGCACTCGTGTGCGCTGGCTGCTGTCTCGAACCCTTTCAACTTCAGCTGCTGGGGAATACTTGGACACCAGATTTCAATTTCATCTGCAGAATTAATTAAAAGACAAAACTGGGAGCGTGGCAGAGAGGCAGCAGTGGTGGAGCGAGCGAGAGAGTGAGAGAGAGAGCCTCGTCGCCGCTCGTCGTCGTCATCTCCAGAGATGTAGCAGAGGCGGGCTGGCGAGCGAGCGAGCGAGCACATAGGCCCTTGTATTATATTCATTGGAGTGTACCCGTCTCTATAGAAATGTCAGTTCAGTACTGTGCAAGGCGAAATCGAGAACAGGATCGAATGCGAACCCCACGAGGCAGCACTGCCGGTGCAGTTTGGCGACTCGCCGGCTGGCCGACGGCAGTTCTCCAGGGCCGGGGCGTGCGTCGCGGGATTATTGCTTGATCCAAGGAGCGAAAGCTGTGAGGCGTAATGCCAGAGCAAAAAGAAGGAGTGCACTCTATCGAGGATGGACAGCAGCATCTGCCTGCTGTGGCGGAGACAGCAAGCAGCAGCAGCAGCACCCATTGTCCTTATTGATGAGTGAACAGCTACTTTCCAATACCGCACTAATTAAAGCGCAGACATTAGCAGATTAAAAAACCAATCAATACCCTCTCGCAGCGAATTCAAAGCGTGTAAGTACGTAAGTAGAAGCTGCTGCCGGTGCCGTCGCCTCTCAACGCTGGCGAATTTCCGATTCAGTGATATTTCGTGATCTCGGGGATGCCTAATCGCAAGGGGATCGGCCCAACTATGGAGTGCCTGCCCTTCTTAATGCTCGGCGTGAAAAAGTTTGCCAGCGCAGAATCGATCACTTCTGATGGATTTTAATGGATGGATTCGCGCATCCCGCGAAAATGGCAAATGAATCAGGCCCCCGAGATGCAACTTTTCGTTCCCGCCGAGCTGCTCTAATTGTCTCCGCACGTCTGGATAGGTGAACCGAATTCGCGATAATTATACCACTCATAAGAAACTTCCGCTGCTCTTATGGTATTTTGAATGTCAAGCCCGGTGTATAATTAACAACTCCAATCGGCCGACAATTCGGAATTTTCGTTTCCAACTGGCAAAAATGCTGGTGTTGCATGTAATTGCCTTCCATCGAGTGCGCCGAGATAATAATACCACGAAGGGGCACTTGCCTCTGATAAACTGCGGGGCCTCTTCACACACGTATTAATTCAATTTATTTAAAATATCACAGTCTAATGTATTGTCATATTGGACGAGTGATTTTTCATTAAAAAACCCGCACGTTGAAAATAAAAATCGGAAGCAAGCTTTCTAAAAAGGCCCACTCAATTTCACCCACCCAAACACTGGAGGAGTCACAATTGCACTAGTACCCTTAAATTATTGAAGCTGGGATTTTGAAGAGCCCCCAGCAGGTTTGTATTATGTATATTATGCGCGCGGCGACGGTTCACACGCAACGGGCGATAGACGCAACCAACTTTTTTTTCTCTGACCTCTCCACGCAACAAATGTCAGTCAGTCAGTCAGTCAGCCCGCTGCATGTGTTAACTATTATTTTCAACCTTGCCGTACGACGGCGCACAGCAGGCAAAAAGGTACCCCTGCCTGTCAATCCATGCACGGCTCTCGAGCAGCTTTTGCTCCGCACCACTCCGCTCCAACCATCCTTTTTCCACACTTTTTCGTGAAAAAAGCTCGCAAGCAGGGAGAAGAGGCGGAGGAGTGTCTAATATCTACTCGGGGAAAGAGCTGCTTCTCTTGGAGCTGGAAAAAATCGTCAGGCTGCTGCTGCTGGATGAAGAGGATGCTGGTACTTGAGCAGTTGTAGAGAGTTGAATTTCAGTGTGCGGAGGAGGAGAAGGAAGAGGATAAGGAGCAGGCGAGTCGAATTCGAAACACACGCTGGCTCGAGACAATCGAGACACTGCATCATCGGTGCATTTGCTGCTGGGGAAAAACACTCGGTTTTAACCAAATAAAAAGCTTTGAATCTACTCAGGTGTGGCAGCGTGGAAACTCTTGGTTACGGTAACAATTAAACAACGCTAAAACTGTTTTATTTTCAAAAATATTTTAATAAAGACTCACTGGCCAGGAGGATAATTTGAGATTTCCGCAGGACCTGAAATTTAAAAGGCAAACCACAATAATGCTAATAATCGGCATTCCAACCGGAGGCTGAATATAAATGAGCGCTTGCCGTTATGGTCGCGTCTTCCACGTAGGGCAGGCAGACTCGTCGGCAGTCGCAACAATTATTTATGATTTATTACAAAAAAGCGCACTAATGACAATAATTACTGTCCTCTCTTTCTTTCTTTCTTTTTTCCTTTTCGCAAGCGGCCCGAAAAAGACCTGCAGCGAAGAGCACTTTGCTGCAAACGAGGAGCGAGTGCGCGCTGCGAGGTAAAAAAGCGAATGTGTATATATATATTCCATTCCATTCCGCGGAGAACACTATCATTTGGAGAATTTCCCCGGCAGTCGGTCCCCGGACAGTAAAAATTTATACCTGCGCGTCGTCCCTTGCAGCCGGCTGGCGGCTGGTCTGGCCGCCTCGTCAGGTACGCATTTCCACAAAAGAGGTTGGGCTGCAGTAATAATGGGATAGAAGTGGCAACGCCGACGACCAACGCCAAGCTCGCAGGCCCCGCGAGATGATGAAGAAAATACACAGCGCGAGAGCAGCGGCAAAAAGGGGAGGTCGGATGCTGCTCGCAGCGGCAGCAACCGCTGCTGCTGCTGCTGGTCGTATCTCTTCTTCTTTTTTCAGGAAAATCACCCAAGAGAGTTGAGCCCAAGATGATGCGGAATTTATAATTAGGCTGCTTCCTTTCGCAGACGAAAAATAATTATTGATGAGCGGAGAGAAGCTCAGTGAACTTTTTAGGAACGCTCCAATGACCTTTTCTGTGCTATGATTCAATGAATAGATGATATTGCTTTCGGGTTTCTTTTAATTATTTAAAAACAAACTAATAACTTCATATTTACAGAATTTGAAAATGTCGATTTGCCGATTGTTTATTGAGTTAGATTGACATGATTAATCTTTTAGCTGTTTTATGTTTAGCTAGAAAATTCATTTATGCGACCGTAACGTTCGTCCACACTTGGGATTAAAAATCCATCAGCTTTTCTTGCTCGGCGCGAGTAGGAAATCCAAAGAGAATGGGCAAATCCCCAACACCAGCGAGCAGATTGGTTTTCAAAGAGGAAAAACACTTGACGCACGGTGGTACATATTGACGCGGACTGCATCAGCATCCCCAGTTAGTTAGTTTTTCCTCCAATTATCGAGAGAATTCGAGTAGCACATTCACGTGAATGCACTCTTCAAACCTGATTGACTTTCAAGTGTGCACGAGCGACGAGCGGATTGGAACTCTTCTCGGATTCTGGAAAGCCTAACGAGTTTTTGCATTTCGCCAGCCGCTTTTCCAACTTTTCTGCCAAGAGTTTTCCAATCACCTCGGCCGGAGCGAATGAGCATCGGCTGTGTAGTTTCTGCTTTATCAAAATCTAGAGTACCTCTCGTGTACACTGCTGCATGAGAATGCGCGCATCAATCATTTTTCGAGAGAGCAACGCCGCCGCCGCCGCCTCTTCTTTGCTGCTGCCTTCCTCTTTTCTGCAGTCGGATCGAGCGCCCTAGTTCGCATTTTTCATTTCCATAAACACGCACAACTACAATGAATTTTCACAATGTGCCAATAAATTGTTTGAAGTGAAGAACCAGTGGCTATGGGAGTACCGGCCTGAGAATTAAATGGATTCCTCTGTCTGTCTTGCTTTCAAAATTTCTTAATCAACCTTGTAGCAGCTAGAGTAACTAAAAGTGCTAGACAACTATATTTTATGTTTGGTGTTAAGAAGGGAACTGTTTACGAAACATTTAACAAGACAAAACTTTTAAATATGTAACTCGATTTTGAAAAAAAAATTGTTATAGCTTAGCCAACCCCATTGATGGGGAACTTTACTCGCCACTTTGAGATGGGTTTAAATTGTCTGGATTTAGATTGAGGGAACCCTGCTTCTTGAGATTAAATTTAAGGTTTTCAGGCTGACCATTATGAACATTTTGCATTTGTAGCAAGTTTAATTCATTGGGTTTATTGTTTCCGTTTGCGAACATTAGCAAAAGTTTATCTCTGAGGAACAGATCAATTTCATATTTTGTCAAATTTTGAGGAAAGCTCCCTAAATTAGGAAAGAAATCGTGATTTTACAGTGCTTGATTAGCAAACTTTTGAGGCGATTTTTCTCAAATATTAATAAAAGCTTCCCCTAATTTTTTTCTCAAATTTTCTTTAAAGCATATTATTTTGTGCTAAACGCTACGAAAATTAGGCTGGCTTCCATTTTTTACCTGATAAAAAATTATTATTTCTTTCCTGCTTGAAATAAAGTTAAATTTTTGGGTATAATATTATTTTCCAAGTGTGCTGGATAAGAATCTTCAAATACAGTATTTTTAAAAGGACTTCCATTTATATGACGAAGCGATTTTGGCCTATAGTAACGCCAACGGTACATGTTACAAATTATAAAGGGGTTCGAGTGCGAGACAGGGTGCTCGATTTCGAATTTAAACATATTTATTGCATCTTTCTTGTGCCGGTAACTTTTGTTAAAATTAAGATTTTACCAGAAAATCTGTTGCAAGAACCTTTTTGAAAATGAAGCTGAAAATATAGGCCCGTTTTTCTCAGTATTTCTGTCAGCACACTCAGTGTCGGTTCTCCGTCGCTAGCATGCTCTTGCAGGTGGTTATATTTTAGTACACCATACAATCGATGGCTGGCTGTTCTTATACTGGGTGGAAAGAGAGGGACCGCTCGCTGGCTGGCGTCTCTACGTAGCTGCTATGCCGTGAATACGTGTATACGTACATATACGAGCGTATACGTACGTATATGTATACTCTGCAGTCCAGTCTTATGTGCGCGCCTCGCCTCTGCCCTCCTACAATGTTCTCTCTTATATTTTATTTTATATAGAAAGGGGGGAGCGAAGGAATAGAACGACGAGAGAGAGAGAGAGAGAGAGAGAGAGAGAGAGAGAGAGAGAAGCAAACAAAAAATACAGCGGAGGGTAAAAAAGTAGAGGAGGAAAAATAAATTTTATCTCGGCACGGAGCCTGCGAGAGGAGTTGTGTGCTGCGTTCGTTCTTTCAGTTTGGCAGCGGAGGCCGTCCTGTTCTCTCTCTTTCTCTCTCTTCTCTACGCGCGCCTGTGTACGACGTACTTTCAACGGGGGTTTTATCCTGAATTTTTCATTTTCGACTTCCATCCTCTGCATAATAAAAGCAATAAACAAATTAAGCTCGACTAGCCCCTTCTCTGCTTCAACACCAGAGCGAAATACACAGAAAAGTTTATTCTCTGCCGGAAAGAAATGCAATTTGTGCATCTTATGAAGTGCTTGTGCAGTTTTGAAACAAATAAAATGTTCATTTACAGAATTTAAATTTCGAAAGAAGAATGTTTGATCATGTACTTGGAAACTCTGCTGTTCTTCCTCCACAAAAGGAAACAATTAATTAATTTTAAATTGCTTATTTGTAATGCTTTTCTTATTTGAGTACTTTCAATAACACTTTCCAGAAATTGAGATAAGTCTAAAAACTAAAATTAATTGTAAAACTTTAAGTGCCCTGCAATTTCATTTGTGACAGTGCTGGCTGACTTGTCATTTCTTGGCTCCTCGCTGTGGCGCTGCTGTCTCGATCTTAGCGCCAATCAGATCTCTGATTGGTCACCAGCGTTCTTCTGGCAATTTATAATAGGTCTAGACCTAAACACCGCTAAAGTAACGGTTTTCACGTTTCAACTGGTTTCTGGCACGTCGTGTAGAATTGTTGACAGAGTAATTCGGCTGCCTTATCCTAATTCGACCCTCAGAAACCGATAAAATTAAATACCAGGAGCACATATAGTTCGTCAACGTTAATTCAAGGTTTACTATCGTTCTCAAGGAGATGAAGCTGAATTATAATTAAGTCTGGTGCCTGGTAAAATTAAAAATTTCTTTTTGTAGCTTCACACACGCACCAACATCTTTAAATTAAGTAATCCTGCAGAAGAAATTAACTGGAATGAGCAGAGCAAACAATTAAAAAATGCATCTCACGAGAAAAGTCTGTGGATGGAATTTGTTGACGCTGAAGAGAATTTCACACAGATGCCTTTACTTTGCATACTTGATAATTTCCACGGAGGAATAAGGCCGACGTTTAAAATAGCGTGTATGCGGACGTCTGCAAAACAACAAAAAATTGTACCGTACACGCGCGTTTATGTTCATGCACATATAGGAATAAGAAACGTACATAGAAACGTAACAGCAGCCTTGGTGTCGTGCAAACATGCGATTTTTACGCCGCCGAGAGGAAAAGGAATAAGTCATGTTGTAAAATCTTGACGTTTTGTTTAAATCACCTCGTGAGAAATGGCGAGAGGGATCGAGGTGATAATGCGCACGAGAAAAATCACACATGGAGGAAGTAAAAAGAAGGCACATAACGTGTATTTATGAGTAATTTGGGGCCTCACCAGTGAAAGGTTATAGTCTAGGGTTCCTTTTAGGCACAAACTGGTCGGATTCCGCGCATTTTCTGAATTCCCTCCAAAAGGGTCGTAATTATATATATATATAGCTTTTAGTGGTGCCAATTTTCTTAGGTATCTGGCTCTCCTATTTCTTTCAATGAATGACAGGAAAATTCTATTACTTTGAGCCTAAATATTGGCAGCGTTTTGAGTTGATGATTTGACGCAGCCAGGCAGTGTTGAATTCATTTAAAACAAACAGGATTATTGAGGACAAATGATTTTGAGTGAGAAACGAATTTCAAATGGCGAACATCCGCATGCTGTCGAAACGCACAAAAGCCGTTTCAAGCATGTTCCATCGAAAAATCGAAATTTATTGCCGTTATCGTCATTGAATTTCACATCGGGCTGCTCGAGTGTACTAAAATTTATGACGCATGAAAACTAGATTATTCACCTCTCTTGATGCGGCATGGAATTCGTCTGCATGATAAAATTCTTTTCATCCTCCAAGTCAGCCAGGCAGTCGGCATCGGCATCAGCAGCGTGGGTATACCCTTTGAAAAGTCGGTTCAAATGCAGCGGCAAGTGAATAAAAATCCGGCGGCTCTCTCTTGCAGCTCTGGCTTTTCCGCCGCGTTCGCCACCGCGCGCCGCGCGCGCTCGCTTTTGATTTTATTGAAAAGACCATTTATCCGGCGCTGCTGATGCGGCGCTGCTCGAGGAAAAACAACACGAAACTTTCAATAGATTTGCTTGACGCGTGCACATTACGAAATAAAAGAGCGGCAAAATATGCTTTTAATTACCCGGCCGTGTAGTCGATGCGGATGATAATGCTGAGCCGCGAGAGAGAGAGAGAGAGAGAGAGAGAGAGAGAGAGAGAGCAGCGCGCGCCAGCGAGCAACCGCCTGCTCTGCTGTTTATATTTTGCAAATTACGCCGCCAGAAGAGTGGAAGAAAAGAGTTTTGTAAAACAACAAAACGGCAGCCAGAGAAACATTTAAAAAGCATTTTGCCTGTGATATAAAAAAGAGTGAAAAAACACACACACGCCGGCGCTTGTGAGCTCTTGTTTTTCGCTCACTCTAATAAAAAAGATGCGCCTCTATGCTGGAGCGAGAGAGAGAGAGAGAGAGAGAGAGAGAGAGAGAGAGGCGCTCGCTCGTCGGTGTAAAAACAATAATATCGCTCTTTAAAAAATATGGAACGCAGACGAAAACTTTTTACACAAGCGCTCCTCATAAATAACAAGTCGCGCGCGCATTTCTTCTCTTTTCATATGATGAACTCGCCGAGAGTAAAAAATGCGCCAGCACAAACACAGA
Source organism: Cloeon dipterum (assembly GCF_949628265.1). Taxonomy (NCBI): domain Eukaryota; kingdom Metazoa; phylum Arthropoda; class Insecta; order Ephemeroptera; family Baetidae; genus Cloeon; species Cloeon dipterum. Next base: position 35,997,151 of record NC_088788.1, on the reverse strand, counting down.
GAAAAGAGTATATTTGTCATACAGAACAAGCACCCATTCTTCTTATATTACGAGAATGGGTATCCGTGTGCTCATTGTAATTTACTATGACGAACAAGTGGTCTCTTTTTCATGAATTTTAAGAAACGCCCAACCAGTGTTTTGCCTTCATTACAGGCTTAAACAAGCTAATCGAACCAGCAAGAAACTGCAAGAACGAGTGCGATTAATAATGTTACTAAGAGACCTTAATAAGCGCTCTGAGAAAAGTCGCCTTGTTTTGATTCGATTGTTTGGTGTCTATTTGCAGCTAAAGAGTTACTCAATCGATTCCCAAACACATTAAAAGTTGATTTAACTGCGAATGAAAGCACCCAAATCGAAGAGAGCAGCAAAAGCTCTGCTCGAAGGATCCTCAAAGCTGATTGGCTGATGTCAGCAGCTCCCGTGCGATTTGTGACACACGTGAGCTGAGTTTTGTTGCATCAGCCAATCAGCGTCGAGGGATTTTCGTCAGCTGTCTCCGATTAGGGGGCTTCCACTCTCAGTTCAATCAACCCTTACACTTCGTCTTTGACGAAGTTTCTGAGCACACCAATCGATTCTTGAGGGTCGAATTAGGTAAAGTGGATATTTTTCCGACCAAAACGTCCAGCGCAACGTGCAAACTTTTTTCCCACTAAAACAATATGAACGTATATGCGAGAACTGCGCATGCGTCAGAGCTGGTTTGACTTCTTTGTCAGATCCAGCCAGCTCTGACGCATGCGCACTTCTCGCATTCATATTGTTTTGGCGGGAAAAAGTTCGCACGTTGCGCTTGACATTTTGGTCGGGAAAAGTCCACTTTACCTACTTCGACCGTCAAGAATCGATTGGCGTGCTCAGAAACTTTGTCTTAGACGGTCTTTAATGTGTTCATGCGATTATAAATCGATAGACCAACTTTTCAGCCACACGCATCGGAAGCAAAACAAAGGCATTTAACACGGAGAAAAATGCGTTTGTTGACGTTTCTGAGAGCGCTTATCTCTCTGTTTAAGGTCTAAAATGAAAATAAAACCGAGATCTTCCTTCTAGCCGCTGATTTTTTCCCCAACAAGCTTGGAGGGTTGAAGGGGTTAACCTGCCGAGCATAATTTAAAATATTATTCCTCCTAGGACGTGGGGTAATGCGTTTCAAAGCGTCTACGACCCTCAACGGAAATGTGCAGCTCCGAAATTGTGAGCATGCACCTATTGCACCAGCCGCGTGTAAATCCTCATTTTGCAGAAAAGCTTGTGCTCTCCGCATGCATTATTAGTGAAATCGCACAGCACGCAGAGAGCGGAGAGCGAGCGCCTCTCTAGTGGCCACGCCAAGTTGAAAAATTATGAAAGGGTGGAGACTCGTAAATTTCGACTGGTTTTAGCAAAGCAGAATGCACTTAATGGTGTGTTTTGTGCAGCTGGTGCGCGCTGTGTTCGGCTGCGTGTATATACGCCCACACCGCGCATACTGCACGCTGCAAAATTCATGTTCTGAATGTTGTTAAAAGCACTTTTAAAAATTAAAAACCCCTCTGGTGGACGGACGAACACGACGATGCCAATGTTGTAACAAAAATTGTGTGGCGTGATCCAAAAGCGATTGCATGCCGACGAGGCGAGAAGTTGGAATGCAATCTGCATCTTGCTTTGCGTGTTTATCAGAGTTCAGCCTTGAGGATAAGTTAATCGCTATTCAGAAGCGAGAAGAAATAATCCTGATGGCTGCAAGGGAATCGGCCATATTCCTATGATTTACGCTAGAAAGACTTTTTAAAGCACAGCTTTACAGGCCAACAACGAAGGGGACAGTTTGCATTCTTGACTCTAGCAAGAAGTTCATTTGTGAAATTCAGCTAAAATCAGGAGCGAGGAAACGGTAAAATTTCACATTTAGCATGATTTATTGATTTCAAAATCTATCCAATGGTGTTCGAAATTTTAGGACAAATTCTCTTAATTGTGAAAGAAATCGAGATTTTACAGCAAGGAGCCGATTTTCTCAGAAATTTAAACAGCAATTTTAGGATAATTTTAGCATTTTTAGATAATGCCAAAAATGACGAACAAATGTCCAAAGTGTATATTGCTGTTCCTTGTAAGCATTGCCATGCTTCTGGGTTAGTTTAGTTTGTTGATAGGGGTCGTCTGCTGAGTCTTAATTCAAAGCGCTAAACCTATTTATGCGCTCATTCAGTGACTAATGAAAAGCTATTTTTATAATCAATTATCAGCATTCCTGTGCTAAAATACTAGAAACGACCAGTGGTGCACACACAACAGCGGAACACTCTCGGGGGAGCAGACAGAAATTACTTCCACTGAAATACTTTGTGTGTAAATAACGCGGCGTTTCGCGTTCGTTGGCTGGCGGCCGGCTAGCCATTCTTTCGTGCACGCCTTTTAATGTAGTTTCATATCAGCGTCGGGTGCGTTTTTAGTAAAAAAAAAACAGTATATGATATTTAAAAAGTCGGTGCGGCACACATACATCCTGTATGTTTGATAATATACACACGCGCGTGCACTGTGCACATGCACCATTATAATATTCCACGCTGTGTGTCTCCCGCACTCCAACGGCGTCGGCGGCAGCCAGCACAAAATATATAGGCCCGAGATATATCAGAGAGGGAAAAGTGACAGGCAGGCAGGCAGGCAGCCCTCAACTCAAAAAGTACTACTATACTGCGCGCACACACACACTGTACAGCGGGTCTCTCTCTCTCTCTCTCTCTCTCTCTCTCTCTCTCCTCTCTCTCCTCCTCTCTCTCTCTCTCTCTCGTTCTCTCTCGCTGGTGGTGCTGGCTCCCAGCTGGTTAAAGTAGAGCTAGAGGCAAAGGCACAAAAAGTTTGTTCCCAGCGCCGAGCCGTTAAAGGGGATAGACCCATCTGAGGCGCAATACCAAAACTATAAAACCGCCCCGGCAGCATATTTCACTTCATCCCTGTCGGGGGTATTACGTGTCTGCCGCTGCCGTGCGCGCAGTATATACGCCAGGAGCAGTATGATTGATGCGAGTTCTGTGCCGCGGAATTAATAGACGCCCGTTTCTCTCTCTCTCCCTCTCCCCTCTCTCTCCTCTCTCTCTCTCTCTCCTCTCCCATCCTCTCTCCTCTCTCTCCTCTCTCCTCTCTCTCTCTCTCTCTCTCCTCTCTCTCTCTCTCCCTCTCTCCTCTCTCTCTC